>NC_091129.1:118033911-118258911 GCF_040183065.1 Periplaneta americana
CACTTTCATTAACTTGTGCTTGCAGGCGGAGGAACACAACACTGAAAGACGCGTAAACAATTAGTCACGTGACCTAGGTGCGACTTCCAGAAATTTCGCCATTCAACTTCGAAGCACAAGAGCTCTCTGTACGCTGTTCGGCACCAGACTGTGTTACAGTACGGCGAGAATAAACAGTGTCACGGAAATGAATAAAATTCTCTTTTCTCATTTACAGTAGGGGAAACTCGGGTAACTCCGCAGTACGGGTAATTCCGCAGTAGTGCATATATGATTTTACTGCGGCTTTACAATAGCGTGAACGTAAGTTTTGAGAGGCTGTCAACAGGAGGCATGTCCTCTGTAGTGCTATAGAAAAAAAATCAAGGTTATTGGTCGACGCCTCTATCGGCAATACAGTGAAACATCGAAAGTTGGCTGTTTTTAGTGTTTTGCTACACAGCTGTGAAGAAAGTGTGCACTGTTATATATAAATTGTTCGCTTTATGTTATTTTCATAATGTATCTCATAATTATATACGACTGCGGGATTAGCCAAGTCCTATTGCGGATTTATCCGCACTGTTGCGGAATTTCCCGAGTTGTTCTTTTTCAACTGTAATGTATGTACAACTAAATATATTTGCATTTTAATAGTTCTCTTTATCTCATTTGGTAATGAAAGGTTTCGTCCATGTCTACATACCTTGATAATATTTTTCAATAAACATTTTGATAAAAATATGATACATTTACTTCTTAATATTGCGGAGTTAGCCTAGTCTCCCCTATTATTAATTTTTCAAATCAAGTACCGAGTAGAAGAAAGAAGATGGATAATCTACAGAAGGGAGTGAAGTAGCAATGCTAAATGTTATAGCTATCAGTAGCCTCTACATAATTAATAAAAGAAAAATAGTGCCACAATTTGTGTGAGAAAATTTCAATAAGTTTTAAATGAAAAACTCGTTAAAATATTAAAAGAGAAGATGAGTATTAGGTAAGGTACTAGGAGAAATAATTAAGAAGGAAAAAACGTGTGGAAAATAATAGCTAATGGAAGAAGTTTGTAACATTTAACAACCAACTGAAACTTACTGAATACTTTTGTACAGGGACATCATTTTATTTTTACTTCAATTTTTATTGTACCTGAAGTTTTGAATGTACTTCACTCCCACCCCCTTCCACTAAGGAAGTTCCAACTCCACACAGAACCAAGACCGCAGATAGTAAGCAGTACTGAGTTACTGAGTATAGTACGTTCCAGAAATATGTTCGCGTTTTCCAGTGACGAAAGAGCTTTCAATATTGAATCATATTTTCGCACAGGTACTGTCCGTTTGTCTACGTCGCATCCCGATTTCCCTCACCTGCTTTTGCTCGCCCCTCTGTAATAGCTGGGCTGTCTTAGCTCTTTTCTGAAAACATTAATTTCTCTTAGGAATTGGAAGTTTACGTAATATTATACAGCTGCTTAATTTAACTTAAATAAAAGGGCCTCGTTAAGTAATTAACTGCCACGTGATTTCCTCCCTTTCTACAATCCTGCTGCATAACCACTTGGACGGACAGTAGATAGCATGTCTGAGTAATTTTATATTTTCGGGTCGGGCAGAAGTGAAGATTGAATTCACAGTACGTAGAGTAGGTACAGAATTATTTCAACATGAGTTACTAGTACGAAGGACGAAACTGGCAATTGGAATTAGATGCAATAGTCTATAGTGCGATAATATGCACAAAAGAACTGAAGCCTGTATCGAAATGAACGGCCACCATAATATTCATATTATGGTTATTTTTCAATTTAACTTCTTTCTCTATATTGTACGCTAATGTGCTGTAGACAATATAATATACACTGCATAATGAATACGTTCGCATGGATAACTCATTTCGTGAGTAAAAACACTTATTCTTAATACGGTACTGTACTTTGATTAAAGAAAAATCTAATGAAAATTATCAAACTCAAAATCACGATATTTCCTAGTTTACGTAAATGGATGAACTACTTTTCTTCCTTCCTATACCTAATAGAGTGATTTGTGTTTTACGCCAGTATCATCGAACTCCAGTCTTGGAGGGGGAAGCAAGTTGTGCTTCCGGTTCTCTAAAGGTATAGACAGGTTAATATTAGAAATGTTAGTAAAAATAAAATGATGTCCCTGTATAATATTTTAATCTGAGTCTGGACCTGGACAGTTCAGATGATAAAAAGGCGGAACTGTCAACACTGTACGTAGCAGTTCATCATTAGGCCTACTCCTAACAAAGCTAGTTATGCTAGGTGGAAGATTTGAACAGTAATTCATGATCAGAGCTCGGAATTTATATAATTGAATATAATATTATTCCATTACTATTTAATTAAAAGTAAAAATGTTGGCCATTCACACTAGAAAGATTTTTATTCCGAAGTTTCAAGCTACTTATTTTTACATAATATGTGATATATCATTCCTAGGTATCGTACTTTGTCCCAGGAGGCTACAAGGTTAATTATTACCCCTGATCACATATGAGGGGGCTAGAAGCAAAGGGGTATAAGTGCACTTAAGTTATTCGTGACAAAATGTGATTGAAAGTACTTAAGATTTCGTAAATTCCGTGAAATTTTTTATTTCAATTTTAGTGTGTGGTGTGGTTAAAAGATTGCCACTAAAATTTTAAATGTTTTAACTTGCCCTGGCTGCACTTAACTCATGTTCTGAGAAATGTCACTTGTATTCCTTTGCTTCTGACCCCTTATATATAACAGATTTACCATCTCAATGTTAAAATAGGTAACATGTGGAAGAGAACAACCACCAGGATCGGCACCATCGACTGAGATCGACCGCTAGATGGAAATACAGTTGCTCCGTGCAATTCAAATGATAGTTACAATGTGACTTTTTATGCAGTAGCTAGATGGCAGCATAGTGAAATTGCCAAATCCTATAAGGCTGAGATGTCCACACCTGTGGAGTAACGGTCAGCGCGTCTGGCTGCGAAAGCAGGTGGCCCGGGTTCGATTCCCGGTCGGGACAAGTTACCTGGTTGAGGTTTTTTCCGGGGTTTTCCCTCAACCCAAGATGAGCAAATGCTGGGTAACTTTCGGTGCTGGACCCCGGACTCATTTCACCGGCATTATCACCTTCATCTCATTCAGACGCTAAATAACCTAAGCTGTTGATAAAGCGTCGTAAAATAACCTACTAAAATAAAAAAATATAAGGCTGAGCAATCTGTTATATATTATGTGATCTGGGGTATTACTGGAGTTTGTACTGTAACGGATAAGTGCGTTCGCGTAGCAAGCGCAATACTTCTGTCTGCTTATGCGAATCCTTTTTGTCAAGTTTGGCAGAAAAAAACATAGACCACTTTAACAATTACACTAATATTTACAATTTATAATATTTGAACTATGTACTAGAATACGCTATTTTTAATAATATTACATTATGATAAAGAATGTAGGCCTACATAGATAACAAATTGTTTACACTATTATGCACAGTGTTGTACGAGTATATTGTAATGCAAGGTATTTTATTTCATAATAGGAGCCTATTTATTTTGTAAAGAGTGTATAATACTGTGTGAAGGGGTTTCAGACATTGACTAATTTCAAAAGCCGATCGTCAAAAAGACTGCTTATCTTCTCTAGAATATGATTTTTCTTCAAATATAACTTTTGTGAAATATGATTTTTGTTTTTCATATATCAATATTGTCCTTCATTATGAAATATATTTTCTTTGCTATAAATTATCTTATTTAACACTAAATTGTTATTGTTTAACTCTTCGAATTACATGTAACTAAACACATCTACAATTTGCTAATATTATTATTATTATTATTATTATTATTATTATTATCATTATTATTATTATAATATAGAGTGTTAGTGGGGAGACCGGAGGGAAATATACCTTTGGGGAGGCTTAGACTTAGATGGGAGGATATAGATTTGAGGGAGGTGGGATATATTGATAGAGACTGGATTAATCTTGAACAGGATAGGGACAGATGGCCGGCTTATGTGAGGGCGGCAATGAACCTGCGGGTTCCTTAAAAGCTAGTAAGTAAGTAAGTAAGTATTATTATTATTATTATTATTATTATTATTATTATTATTATTATTATTATTATTATTATTATATACAATATTAGTTGGGAGACTGGAGAGAAATAGAACTTTGGGAAGGCCGAGACGTAGATGGGAGGATAATATTAAAATGGGTTTAAGGGAGGTGGGATATGATGATAGAGAGTGGATTAATCTTGCACAGGATAGGGACCGATGGCGGGCCTATGTGAGGGCTGCAATTACCTTCGGGTTCCTTAAAAGCCATTTGTAAGTAAGTATTATTATTATTATTATTATTATTATTATTATTATTATTATTATTATTATTATTATTATTATTATTATTATTCTCTGTCACTTTTATTTATATTTGCTGTGTATTTTATATGGTTGAGTGGAAGAGAAGGCCTTGTAATCTTAACTCTGCTTGTGAAAATAAATAAATTACAGAAATGAACAAAAAATTTAAATTGTAAGAAACTTCATCCTAGTATCAGTCTTTATGACTATAATGCATTGTAAACAGTCTATGAGATTCAGTTCTGAATCATGAATAGAGTATCAACTTCAGCACAAACCAGATGGTGTGGCACGCATCAAATATGACGTCACGTCAATATGTACAGCTAACCTTATATCCGTACGTCCTGGGACAAAATATGGTTCCTAATAATTGCATATTTTAATGTAAATTAAGTATTTTGTATCCTATTCTCAAGTAACGGCAATCCGCAGTGGATACGTCAGCTTTAAAAAGGAAGCAAGGAGCGTGTGTGTGGCGGAATACTTGATTCAGGGGGCAGTGCATTGTGCATCGTAAGAATTGAGGAGCAGTTCGCCGGCAGAATTGCTCACGTAGTCAAGGCGGCCGTGGGTCGAAGTCGTGAACCTGACTTACACGTGGGACAAGCTCACATCAGCGTCCTCAGCATTGGTAAAAGGAATTGCACTTCATTTGTTTTTATATTCGTAGTTTGTAAAGAACAGTCTGACCCTACGCTTCTTTTTTCCTTCTTCTGAATATTTGACCTCCAGATCTGTTCTCTTTTAGTTGGTTATTTAAGGACGCTGTATCAACTACCAATGTCCCGTAACTATAATTTGTTGGTTTTATTCTAATCTATAACTATATATATATTCTGAACTATTAATAGACATGAAATATATTTGAAATTATAGGCTATTAACAAACCTTGTTATGGAATAGAAATTTGTTATTCTGTTGTATTTGAAAATATCCCACCCCATATTTCTGTAAAGGTACCTTTAAAACGCGATAACACGCTAGAAATTCCACTTCACATATCATCTCTGTTTTCCTCATCTTTCACTATTGCTACCTCTCGTCACTGGAACTCTCTCCCGCCTGAAGTCAAGGGCTGGCGAACATTGAAATATTTCAAATCCAAATTAGAAAATTATCTTATAACGAGTTGCCAAGCTAACTTATTATTATGACAAGTGTTGTATTGCATGTTTCCACGTATTCACATTTTTTATGTTCTAGTGATATTTAACTTATTTTATCTTTTTGTTTTCATATTTCCCGATAATGGTATATCTATAATGTGATAACTTGAGCTATATTTAATCATAATTTTCCTTACTGTGTGTATCTAAAAATATTGTATTCATTGTATGCTTTGTAGTTCACTATTTTATTATTATTATTATTATTATTATTATTATTATTATTATAACTTATTCTTTTTCCACTCCCGATTCTCTTTTAATGCTATACTATACATTGGTGCGATCGAAACTCGAATATGCATCTGTAGTTTGGAACTCGATTACAACTACGGACTCGGCTAAATTAGAAAATATACAAAGAAAATTTATATCCTTATGTTCATTCAGATTTCTGCCCATTAATTCCTGGTATAGTTATGAGAGAAAATGTGAATATTTTAATTGTCAAAATCTATATGCTAGACGCCATGAGCTAGATTATCTGTTCTTTTGTAAAGTCCTCAAAGGTGATATATCCTGTGACTCCCTCTTAAACAATATTACCTTACGTATTCCAACAAAAGATATGAGAGCCCACAAACTTTTCTATATTAGAAATTCGAAATTTCTTTCACCAGTCTCCAGATGCATTAAAAATGCCAACATGCATGGCTGCGAATTCCATCCCTTCAATGTATAGACTTTGTTTGCTCTTGGCAACGATTTATCATTTATGTATTCTTTTAGGCATTATACTCAATTAACATTCTCTCATAGTATTCTTAGTTATCCATTCATCGTCATTATTGTAATTGTAATTATATTTATGTGTAATAATTATTTTTGTTTTATGTTTTTGTTATATATGTGCTGAACTGTAATTGGCCACTGGCTGTTGTACAGCACATTAAATAAATAAATAAATAAATAAATAAATAAATAAAAATAAATAAATTATTACTATTATCATTATTATTATCAATAATTGTCTTATTTTTATATCGTGTTAAGTCTACTTTATTTTGACCTGCTGTTCACATTTTATTGTGCTTTTTCCTTTCTTTCTGTATGTTATATATTATGTCTGATTTCTAATTACTTATTGTTTACATTATTATTATCTTATTCAGTTTTGGGTGTAAAACTGTAGTGTAATTTGTAAATTTGTAGTGTTTCTTGTAATGCTGTTTTACTCCTGGTTGAGTGTTAGAGAAGGCCATATGGCCTTAACTCTGCCAGGTTAAATAAATCATTATTATTATTATTATTATTATTATTATAATTATTATTATTATTATTATTATTATTATTATTATTATTATTATAAAATTAATTCTTAAAATGTAATAGTTTATCTTAAAATTTAGAAAGACAATATTAATATTATGGCTCCAGAGGAATGTTCTCTTAGGAGTAAAATGTCAAAGAAATTTTGAATTCTCTAAAAATAGGCTGAGTTATATATTCATTTTTGTGAATTACTGTGTCCTGGCCCGGTACAATTTTTTTTAAATTTGGGACACACACTTTTCCAGAAACTCATCACGAATTTAAGTTATTACATCAATGACATTTCTACATACAAAAAAAAAAAAAAAAAAAAACGAAAAAATGTGCATCAAGTAGGAAAAAAAATTCACTTTTCTCTGTATCCTTACTTACTTACTACTAATAAGACTATTGTATAATAAATTATTATTATTATTATTATTATTATTATTATTATTATTATTATTATTATTATTATTATTATTATTATTATTATTATTATTATTATTATAGTTCTCATTCTGCAAACTTGAAAATATTCAAAGGAAATTTATTTCATTATGTTCTTACCGATTCCTGCCTAATAACTCTCAGTATAACTATGATCAAAAATGCGAGCGCTTTAAATGTCGAAGCCTGTATGCCACACGTCATGATCTCGATTACCTATTTTTATGTAAGGTCCTTAAAGGTGACAATAATTGTCAATCTTTCTTAAACAGTGTCAGCCTTCGTATTCCTATGAAGGACATGAGACATCACAAACTCTTCTATATTAGAAATTCTAAATCTTCCTAGCCGGTCTCCAGATGTATTAAACATGCTAACTTACATGTAGGCGATTTCGATCCATTCAATGTATAGAAGTATTAGAACGTGGCAATGTCTTTGCTGATATTAATTGCATTATCTTTCTACGCATATTGGTAATACTTTTGTATGAATCAGCTCCTTTCCATAAAATATAATAGTATTAATTCTTGTAAACTAATCATTGTAATGTATGTTCTTTATTTTGTTGTTATCTCTATTATGTAACGTGTACCATAGTTGTTCATTTTATTGCATTATTTGTAACACTATGCTGGACTTTTATTGGCCTACGGCTGTTAATAATAACGGTTTATTTAAACTGGCAGAGCTAAGGCCATTCGGCCTTCTCTTCCACTCAACCAGTATGATAGAAAATTACTACAATGCTATGAATATAACATAATTAATACAATACAATACAATTCAAAGCAATACAATACTACAATAGAAGACAATATAATACATAATTAATATAACACAATGACAATTTTTTCATCTTCACAACACCAATAAAATAATTATGTAATAATAATAATAATAATAATAATAGTCATACTTAATTAAATTAAATTAAATTATTAAACTCGATCACAATTATAACTTCAATTTGACTGCGCCCGTAAGAAATCGTTTAGCCTTTTCTTGAAAGTGGTTATTGTCTGGCAGCCCCTAATCTTCTGAGGTAGAGAATTCCATTCACGGGGGACTGAGACAGTAAAAGAGGATGAATAGTGGGATGTTCTATGGGCAGGAATTGCTAGGATTTGGGTCTCCTGTGACCTGGTGTTTAGATTGTGATTGGAGGATAAGTAGTTAAACCGGGAACGAAGATAATTTGGAGTAGAAGTGTGGAGAACTCGAAACAGAAGAGAGAGCGAATGAAGTGTTCTACGGTTAATAAGTTGCAGCCAGGATAAAGATTTGAACGAGGGTGTAATGTGGCTGTTGTCCAGCACATAAATATCAGTAAATAAATAAATAAATTATTATTATTATTATTATTATTATTATTATTATTATTATTATTATTATTATTATTATTATTATATTAAAAATTTTCACTACGTAACAAATAGACTCTCCCCAGTAGTAAATTCTGAATGACGAAAATCTGAGGAAACAAATGGCAATGACGATGATGATGTCGATGGTGGTGGTGGTGGTGGTGGTGGTGATGGTGGTGGTGGTGGTGGTGGTGGTGGTGGAGATAGCAATGATAAAGCGTTCCAACTTCTTATACAAATACGACAACTAAGAAAGGAGAATTTAAAGTAGATAATACGCGTGATACAGTGTGGAATGCACCGTCTTCTTTCTTGTGAGAATCGACTTCTGGGATAAATTCTGTGCGCTTTCTTCCCTGATGGGTAGTTGGCAGTCATAGATTGGGCGAGAGGTCCCCAAGTGAGAGAACACAAATTCCATCACTCCGCGGTCCCTAGGGCCGCCCTATCCCAGAACTTCGGTCGACTTATCTTCAATACGCCTTCGGTCGATACGCAAGAGAGCGGAGAGATGTAACGACGAGATCTCTCTTCACATTTTTCTGCGGGTTCTCCACTATCATATATATTGCAGAGAATACACTAATGCACTATCCTCAGGTTCGACGCCCGTCAAGAAAGGTGAAAATTTAGTGCGAACAATTTTGGATTTATGCAACGTGTCGTATTTGCTGAAACCTCTAAGTTCCGGAGTTATGCATCTAATTCGTTATCGGGAAAAACCAAGAAATGAGACTCCATCTGATAGCCTATTGATATATGCGGAATATATTTTATTAATTGCTTTGGATAAAAATTATATTTTATTAACACTTCTTTGAGGTTATTATTATTATTATTATTATTATTATTATTATTATTATTATTATTATTATTATTATTATTATTCTGACAGAGACATTGAAAATAATTTGAATATATTTCAATTAATATGTGGGACAATAAATTGAACTCTCCAATATAAAACTCGAAAAGATACAAAGTTGAAGTTTTATAAGATTTTGGCTGTACCAGTATTAATGTTTGGAAGTGAGTCCTGGATATTACAAGAAAGAGATAGAAGCAAGATTCAGTCAGCTGAAATGAGATTTTTACATAGGATAAAAGGCTGTACAAAGATGAATTGGATACAAAATGAAGTTATACGAGAAGAATTATACAGCATAAATGAAAAAATAGAAGAGTATAAGGATAATCGGAGAGACCATTTGGGTCCTATGAATAATGAAAGAATCCCAGTCCTTGTAAATAATTACCAGCCTGAGGGAAGAAGAGATATAGGGTGCCCGAGGAAAATATGGTCCTAACACTGTGAAGACGGAACAGGCAAGAAGCCTAACTCCTGCAAGGTTGATGATGTTGATGATGATGATGATTATTATTAATATTATTATTATTATTATTATTATTATTATTATTATTATTATTATTATTATTTAGTGAAGAACTCTTTTCAGAACATGAGAGGGGTGATAGTAGTAGGAAGAAGAAAAAAGTGCATAATATTTATTTATTTATTTATTTATTTACTTATTTATTTGATTTTATTTAGCACATTTATTTCTACTGGCAGAGTTAAGGCCATTAAAGTCTTCTCTTTCACTTGACCAGTATTAGAACAATGACAAATATAAAAATGGCAGAGATACAGGAACAGTAATTGCTGTTATTATTGATTAGAGCTGAAGAGAATAAAGTTACCAAAATTTATTGAGCATTTCATGTAATAGTTCTGTTTGTGTATTAAATTATTTTAAAATGGTGTATACTCTTCAAGATAGAAGATAAATCATCCTTATTGGTTAAATTTAGGAAATTACACAAAATAAGCTGTGTTTTCATCCTACAATCAACTGGCAATAACAAAGAAATACAGGTTGCTAGGCGACGATAAAAAACAAAAGATGCGAAAATAAATGAGGTGTATAAAGAATTAAATGCTATTTCATAATATTTAAACATAAAAATATAGGGGTGCCATTTGAAGTTTCAAAGTAGGGGTGGCTGGAGATGGGGGGGGGGTGAAATCTACAATGTAATTAAGCCTGGTTTACAGACTTCCCCCTCAATATATAAATTGACGTGTTTTTTGTTTAAATTGAATTCAATTTAAATAATTAGTTATTTATACTGGGAAGTTTTGAAATGAAAGCCCTGTAGGCTAAAGGCTGGTAATACTGTGATAGTTCTTTTTGAGAACTTATAATAATTCTACTGAGTGCGAGGAAGAGCGGTTTTTTGCGTCAACGTATCAAGGGAATGTTCGTGGACAAGTTTCTGCACAAAACCGGTCCTTTTTTTTCTGAGTAAAATTGTAATGAATTATCAAAAAGAACTATCACAATATTACTCGTATCAAGTATTACCAAGCTTTACCCTATATAGAAAAATTAAGGAAATAGGAAGAGTATACTGCGAATATTACATTGATTCATGAAATATAAAATAACGACGGATATTTTCAGCTCTTCTATCAACTGAGGACGCTATTTCGACACAGAGAAGAAAGGGGCAGGAAAAAAGATTGTGTTGCAAGTAATAGGCCTAATGACTTACATTCTATAGAATATCTGCATTAAAATTGTTGCAGTAGATAAAATTATTAATAATAACTACACAAAGTTGTCTCCTTCAACATATAGTATGACTTTACTATTTTTGTCATTGTTTCATTATGTAGGTATTTCACTTCCGGTAGTGTGGAAGAGAAGGCCTCATCGTCTTAACTCTACCAAAATAAATAATAAAAAAGTAAATAAATAGATAGAGAGACAAATAAATAAGTAAATAAATAAATACATACATAAATATATAAGTAAATAAATAATTAAATAAGTAAATACATAAATACATAAATAAAAACATAAGTAAATAACTAAATAAATTAATAAGTAACTAAGTTCATAAATAAATAGGTAAATAAATTCGTAAATAAATAAATAAGTATATAAGTAAATAGATAAATAAATAGATAAACAAATAAATAAATACAAAACAAAATATAAGTAAATATATATATATAAACTATATAAATCAATAAATATACATAAATATATAAATTAATAGATATACATAAATAAATAAATGAATAAATAAATAAGCAGATAGGTAAACATATAAACAAATAAATAGATCTATAGACAGACAGACAGACAGACAGACAGACAGACAGACAGACAGACAGACAGATAGATAGATAGATAGATAGATAGATAGATAGATAGATAGATAGATAGATAGATAGATAGATAGATAGATAGATAGATAGATAGATAGATAGATAGATAGATAGATAGATAGATAGATAGATAGATAGATAGATAGATAGATAGATAGATAGATAAGTAAATATATATATATATATATATATATATATATGTAAATAAGTAAATAAATAAATATATAATTAAATAAACAAGTAAATAACAATTACATTCTCTCAACTTCCAAAGCATAGTCATTAGATAATAAATATAAATTACTTAGATTTGTCCACTGGCTTTACTTAATATAGCCTGTACAACCTTCTACCCCCCCTCCATCACAATTCCATGAATTCCTAGGGTCCTCGTCAGTGCGGGAAGTGAGAGAATTGCACTCAGTGTATGGAAGGTGGGTTACAAATGAGGTGCCGACCCGTCTGGAAATTTCGTGCTTGAAAGTAGTTTGAAGAATACGGGAAATTGTCTCATCGATCTTCAGATTGGAAATAGTTCGCCACCAGCTCCTTCATTATATTAATGACGTAGAAACTTTCCTCCATTCTCAGCAGTTGGGAAAATTGTGCAATTGCCATGGTTACCGATTGCTACTAGTTCCGGGTACAAACTGTTTCACAAGTCCTGTATTCTTGGAATGCATAAATTTACCTCTCATAAAGGGGAACAATATCACGATGCAGCACATTCGGACCGAAGCACAAATATCACAGTTTTAAAATACAGCACGTTTGGATCAGTAAACCAGAGAGCCACTTTCGACAAAACTCCTTAACAGTAAATCGTAAAGAAATAATTTCTCGTCACTCATAAGCAGGGAACGAAACTTGTTGCTCGAGAGAGACAATTGGTTTTAGGTTAACTGTGTACTAGAGTCCCTCTACTGTGTGCGATAGAAGACGGCGTGAGTCCAGCTCTGTTGAACTACTGTGCCTTAGTTGCTCACTATTTACTTTCTTTGTGTTGCAGTCGACGAGTAACTTTTTAACTTGGTTATTTTATGACGCTTTATTAACTGTGACGAGTAACTTACATAATGGGCTGGAGACCACAAAATTTCGTATTAATTTAGAAAAAAAAATGGCAATAAATTATTACATATCGCGTTTTATTGTCAATTAGTTATAAGATAATATATAGTAATCTCAGACCTCGAGTGAAATTTATTAGGAGTATATCGTAAATAAAACAATTGTATCGACTGTCAAAATGGCGACACCGCAGATGAAAGCGCAAACTGTGTTGTGGTATGTGGAGTTCAAATCAATTGTTAGACTTCAAAGGGAGTATCGGCGAGTGTTTAACCTTGATGCTCCAACTGCTAAAAGCATTAAGAAGTGGCACGATACATTTTTTTAGCTACAGGATCGGTATTGAAGAAGCATTATGGTGGTCGTAGAACATCCGACGAAATGGTTGCAGATGTTGAAGCCGCGTATGAGCGAAGCCCGCGGAAGTCATTAAGCAGAGCTTCGCGGGAACTTCAAGTACCAAAATCAAAATTGCAACGAACTGTCCACAAACGTCTCAAACTGTATGAATACAGAGTGCAGTTAGTGAAACGTCTGGAGCCGAATGACAAACCCAAACGAGTGGAATTCGCCAATACGATGCTAGACCATCTCGGCGCTGATCCTCATTTTATGCCCGTTGGATTGGTAGGGGAGCACCGATCGCTTGGCCCCCGAGATCTCCGGATTTAACACCGCTCGATTTCTTTCTCTGGGGCTACGTCAAAGATAAAGTGTACGCCATCCCAGTCAGAAACCTTCGTGATCTTCGGGAGCTCATCATAGAGGCTATTGAGAGCATTCCAGAAGACATGCTCCAACGTGCTTGGCAAGAAATCGTTCATCGCCTCGATATCGTCACAGTGGCATCTGGAACTCGCGTAGAGATATGGTGATGTTCATATCGAAACTTGTTGAGTTTCCCTTTCATATAAACGTTACTGTAGGTTTCTATCTTCAACCGTATACCAGTCACACACAATTGAAATTAGGTACATTCGAGCGGTTCACCCTGTATAATGTGTTTTGTTTGTGCCATTTTCATTTTAATCAGTGTGTTCTTTTGGAGAGTGGTTGGATATAATCATAGGTGGGGGGGGGGTGAGAAACATAAAAAGTAGAATTTGTTTTACACAGCACGTAAGGTCAGAAGACCCGTGCATTGGATTTAATAATAATAATAATAATAATAATAATAATAATTATTATTATTATTATTATTATTATTATTATTATTATTTATACTGGCAGATTTAAGGCCATATGGCCTTCTCTTACACTCTACCAAGTCACAGAGTATACAAGCAGTTAAAATTTAACAAAAAGTTAAAGAACAGAATACTAACATGTTACAAAAAAATAATACTAATAACATAATAAAATCGACACTAAACAACATGAAAATAATACCATAATAGAAAAAAAAAGAAAGTAAAATAGATTGGAATATATGAAAGCAACTCATTTAGTACAAATGGTTAATATGGAAAAACGTAAGGAAGAATATATCAAAATAGAATGTAATAAAATAATAATAAAAAAGAAAAGAAATACGAAAATTAAATAAAATTCACGATAAAAAGGCTATGATAATAAAATTCATCGGCTGATAAAGAGAACCAAAAGGGGAAAGGAAGGAAAAAGAAATATATAGCCTATATTTTTACAAAACTATGGCAGAGAAAAGGGCTTATGGCTTATAACTGAAAGGAATCTAATTCAAAAAGTGCAATTTAAGAGAAAATTCTGTTAATATAGTACATCTGTATGTATAATATTGCTCAATAAATCCACGTATCTATCTACTTAAAACTAACTTAAATTTCGTTCATTTCTTTCGTCTTTCTTATCATTTTGTTTTTTTTTCTTTCCTCTATTCTCCGTTCTCTTCCTTTTGTAGCTTGTTTCTTTCTATTTTACCACCATCTCAGCCTATATTTTTTTTATTCTCTTCACCCCATATCTGCTCCATTTTTCCTTTATCCTTCCTTCTTTATTTCATTTCCTTCCACGTTACTCACACAGCACTACACGCAGCACTTGTCAAAGCCTCTATACTGTATGTAACCTCTCTCTTCACAGCTCACCCAGCCCCTAAGCTGTGCTAATGTTATTGCAGTAATTAATCCATGTTATTCTTATGTTCCCGGCATTCCTTGCGCGCTCTCAAAATTCCTGACGTAATCCAAATTTGAATGCGGTCAGCACATATGCATGTCAGCATAGTTGCGTGTGGGTTGCCATGGTAAATAATGTGCGAAGTTTTCAGCCTGACTCCCAAGACTCGGCGTCTGCACAGATTTTAATTCCAGCACGGCACCGCCATGCGAGGCATTAATTTGCTTTGTTTGAATTAATTGCATTCCTTAGTACAGGCTCAGCAGATCCACCGACAATTATATTACACGAACAGATTCTGAGCAAGGGTTCTCAACGGTTTTCGATTTCGTCCACGGCTCCACTGTTAAAATTCTTGGTACGTAGAGCCTGCCGTGTTCTCTTGCTCGATTTGGTTAGATGAGGGCATTTCAGTGTACAGTCACACTCATTTTGTGCAGTAATAAAACCAATATAAGCAGTAATAGAACATGTTTTGAGCAGTATTAAAAATACGATTGAATACATGAAAGAATAGTCAAATATTCATGAAAATTTATACAGGTTGGAAGTGAATTAACCCTACAGATTTTCAAAGCGAATTGATCATGGGTGGTATGAATAAAGTTATACTATTACTTTTTGTTTTTACTGTTGAAGATTCTTGAAGTAGAAGTACATACTTCGTTTTCTATGCATAAACCTGGTACTACTACTACGAAGTATGTACTACACGGCAGTAGTATAAACTACCGTAGAAGTCGGTAAAGTCAATCAGTGGGTGTAAAATCGATCACTTGCGATTTTTATTGAAAATTATATATTTTCTCAGTTACTTGTTAAAATTTTGTTATGCTGACTTCATTGCCTGACATTGCAAATGTAAGCGAGAGGGACAACAAAAAGCCTGCGAATGCCAACAATGGGAACACTGTGTAATTACCGTTGACGTGAAAATTGTTATTTTAAACTTTTTCTCTTAAATGAAAACAAAGTCTTACAAACTCTAAATTAAAGTCAGCAGTGAAAAGAGACAGGAAGTATACGTAAGTACTTTTAATTGAAGGGTACACGGGAAAAACGATCAAGGTCCATCAAAAATCGAAATTGAGTTAATAATACTATCTTATAGTGGAAAGGAAGTACTATCATGTGGTCTAGCTAATAATAAGAAATAATCGTTCTTGACATTCCACTACGTCAATTTCTATTAAATACACACATAACAAAGTATTAAGTGCTTAAACTTTAAAATTAGTTTTTCTCGAAACTTTCTAAAATGGACCTTGATCGTTATTCAGGTGTACCCTTCAATTGAGATTGTATCCTGAAATAATAGTTTTGCAGTTTGTAAATGTTAGTATTGAAACATTATTTTAAGAAAACTTGTACCTTTGTAGGGTTAAGTCGATCATGCCATCGACCTACTCGAAGCAGATAGGACCAGCAGGAAGAATAAATTGTTCACCGAAATACCTCCAACTAACACTTATAAACAGAAAAGTGTCATAGTATAGCTTATTTTGATGGGATAGTGGGGAAAGAGGAAGACGAGATTATGGTGAATTTCTTGCGTAAGAGAAGCACTGACAAAGGAACATATTTTGTACACCCCTCTGTACCTGACTATGGGAACAACGTAGTTTCTAAAGTGACATGAGGAGGGGAAGATTTCAAATAACATCTGATATAAACCTAAGCAATGTTGAATTGCATTTTAGATTATAATTGAAGGGTGGTATTTCAATGTAAATTTTGAATTTTTAAATATTTGTTTGTTGGTATGTGAAGTATTAAAATGTGTTTTTATGTTTTATAAGTTGGCAATCATAGTCACGATTGTACAGTGGAGACCTATACGCCTAATTGTATCGAATAGTACGATCACAGTAACAAAAGATACACTATATAATGCTATAGGCATATATTGAAGATTATTATTGTTTTTACACCCCTTATAACAAATAAAATATATGTAACACATTTAATTTGTTTTTTAAAAACATAAACAGTGATCGACTTTACTCCGCAATATTTTAAAATCGATCTTAAACTAAAAATTCAATGGTGATCGACTTTACCATATTTAAGCAGGTAACTTCGATCACAAGTAAAAAAAAAAACAGTTTTTTATATATTGTAATTCAATTCTTGTAATGTGTCTTCATAAGTGAAGGATATAACGACAAAGTGCTATTTTCTGAGGAACTTCGCTCCATTGCATAACCTCAATATCATTAAAAAACTGCAAAATTTTGATCGAGTTTACCCTCTTCTACGGTAATAAAACCAATATATGCAGTAATAGAACAAGTTTTGAGCAGTATTCAAAATACAATTTAATACATGAAAGAATAGTCAAATATTCATGAAAATTTGTAGAGTGGAAGTGAATTAAGCCTGCATATTTTCAGAATGAATTGATCATGGGTGGTATGAATAAAGTTATAGTATTACTTTTTGTCTTTACTGTAGAAGATTCTTGAAGTAGAAGTATATACTTCGTTTTCTATGCATAAACCTGACACTACTACGACTAAGTACGTGGTACAGTCATTAAGTTCCGACACTGACGCCTGAAGGGTAGGCACCCACAAGAATCTGGATGTCTCAGAAGATGCCGCGTGATACGGCGTACACTTAAACAGATCGACATCCTCCCTCAATATAGTCGCCGTTGGCCGCTATGCACGTCTGCCAAAGTTGGTGTAGCTGCTGGAAGCACCGCTGAAAGATGTTGGCAGGAAGATGCCGTACGGCTTCTCTTGTGGCAGTCATGACCATTTCGGCCGCATAAAAATTACGCCCTCCTAGGATTGATTTCATGAGAGGAAAGAGAAAAAAATCGCATGGTGCGAGATCAGGTAAGTACGGAGGGTGTGGCAAAACAGCGACCTGTTGCCTTGCAAGTTCCTCTTGGACAAGGATGGAGCGATGTGCAGGGGCGTTGTCGTGTAGCAACAGCCAATTCTTCCTTTGCCAAAGCTCAGGACGCTTACGACGAACTGAATTGCTTAAACGGCCAAGAATCTCTTTGTAGAGGATCTTGTCTACAGTTGCACCTTGTGGGATGAATTCTATGTGAACAATTCCATTTGAATAAAAAAAACTGTTAAAGCATCACCTTGCCTTTTGACCTGTCTTGTTGCGGATTTTTCTGTCGTGGAAATAATGGCGTTTTCCAGGTGGCGGATTGTCGCTTCAGTTGTGGATCGTAAAGGAAACACCATGTTTCGTCTCCAGTTATGATCGGTTATAGCAGTTTCGCCTAATTTCTGACAGAACGTGACGTTTGCCCGTTGCTCAAACTGCAACATACTCGAGTTCCGACGCGCGCATTCAAATCACCGTCACAACAAAGACCGTAGTTCTGCTTACAGTGCATGCACTCAACTGTCTCTTGTTGGGTCGAGAGACTAACTGACAAGGTATCATACCATGGCGCCACCTATGCGCTATAGTGCACCACAACGCCACTATGCGCTCAGTATTAAAACTTAATGACTGTACCACGTATGTACTACACGGCAGTAGTATAAACTATCGAGAGTATTCATTATTATCGATTATCGACAGTACTTCAGGTTTATCCGCTAAGATTCGTTACTTTTCGCCTTCCATATATTTATAATAAGTTTTTGGTGGGTGAACTGATTGTCGTCCTTAAAATTTAGTTGATTCAACAAGAAAATGGACAATTATAACGAAGTGGGAATTGTAAAGAGAGAGATATGGAGAACAACTGCTGTTTGTTAATATACTAAAAGAATACCCAGCATTACTGAACAAACTGTAAACTCCTGCCGCAAGAAGTAACAAAGAAAAAGCCATCCAGGTTATGAACGTTGAGGTGAAAGTTTGCAGTGGTAAAGAAATTGATGTAAAGCGAGTTATGAATAAAATAAATAACATGGAAATTAAGTAAAGTCAAAATTGGACGGATCCAAAATGTTACTCATTAAATTGTAAATATTGTAGGCATATGCAGTTTTTTCACGTAAATTAAATGTACGGGGACAATAATTATACCTACATCATAGAATCATTTTGTTAAAAATATATTATTTTTAATAACAACAAAAATCAACTAACAGAATTCCAATTAGGTTATCTCAAAATAATCGTTTGAGTAGTCCATTACAAAAATTGATCATTATGACATTTTTTATTTATAAAACCTAAGACATAACGTCTTATAATAATCGCGTTATGATGGTTCTCGTCTTTTCTTGTAGGATTTTCTAGCGTAAATTTACATAATTTCTGCCATTTTAAACTGCACAAACGCTTATGCTAAGCTAACAAAGTCTCAAACAGGATAAACTACGATTTTTCTTAGTTTTTACTTAGAAGTAGATGTATATACGTCTTGTTATGCATACAAATAATATTTTATACTGTCAATGCTAGTATAAACTAAATACGGCCTTCTAGACCAACTTTCTGCTACACAGGAAAGAATATACTATGAGCTTTTATACATAAAGATCGTAGTATATACTACGAAATCCTTAGCAAACAGCATAAACTTTAACTTTATGCATACTACTCCATGTTGTATGTTACAAAAAATTTAATACCATACTGGTGAAAAGTTCATAGTTTTCTCAGAAAAATAAATATTTTTTTCTACGATAGTGCGTATTGTATTGGGGTTCCCTATCACCAAGGCATGGCGCGTCCTCAGGTTGCGGATAGAGGTGACGGCCTCCAGATATGAAGGGTAGCTGCGAATATATTGAATAAGCAATCGTGGACAACAGATATGGGGTAGTCCTCCAGCTGGGGGGTTGCGCGAAGGGCTAACAACCCATCACCGTAAAAAAACAACTTGTTACGAATCCATACAATAAGCCTCGGAATAGGACTAATTCTCTTGCACGGTCACAGCAAAGAGCAGAGCTGCACGCATTGTATTCCTCACCTGGCATAATTAGGAACATTAAATCCAGACAAGGAAGACTGTTATATTAGAAGACTGTAACTTGCATTTCTGGATTCGCCCAAACGTGCTATATGCCCTGCCCATCTCAAACGCCAAGATGAGAAGGCCACATCATCTGAAAACCTCCACTGTACACCTTTCATATTATGCCTCTCCCCACGGCGAATAGACCGAGATTTTCTTTTACATCCACTTCATACAGTCTTCCAATACATTGAATTTTGTAAAGAACAAGCCTTAGTCTTCAGTTTTACATAATAGTAATAATTTTAAACATTTTTAATTTTACAACTCAGGCACACTGCCTGCCTTTTAATATATTGTATAAATTATAATTATATACACTGGAAGGTTTTCTATCTTAATGTTAATTTAATACCATGTACGCCATTTAACCATTTTAAGAAAAGTATGCATGGTTAGACTATTTATTGGTGTTTTATAGATGTGTTTAAATAATATTTTTCACCATGTTCAAATGTTTGTTTGTTAGTAAACTATCACCTGAAGATAACTTGAAAGCAAGTCGAAAATATTCGTGACATATATTAATATTGTATCCTGATGTAACAGAATTCATTTCTGCCATCTTAACATGATAAGTGATTGACTGAAAATAAAAACTGATTTATATGATATTATTTCACAAATTTATCGAACTCAATATGACTTTTAAAAATAATTAATATTGTTATTACAATTATTATATCAATTTGATTTTTTTTTTTGCTATTTTGTTGTAACTCTTGTCCTATTTTACTTTTGAATAATGGCTATTGTCTAGCACATTAATGTGAATAATATATAGGCCTAGGCCTAAACCTATAAAACATTATTATTATTATTATTATTATTATTATTATTATTATTATTATTATTACCACCACTACTACTACTACTACTACTACTATTACTACTAATACTATACTACTATTAATGACGGGGCAAGGAATATGGACGGGACCACATGAAGTCCAACATTCCATAATTTTAAGCAATTGTAACTTAAGTCGTGACAACAAAATCCGCTTCAAATACCGACGCAGCCTTCCCACAAATCCCGCGAAACATCCAGCAAAGTTTTATCACAGACCGCCTGCAGAGTTTAGATTAGAATAACCCGTTGTACACGACTGTAGGAAGGGTTGCGGCGCTTCCCAACGTAAAGGCTCTGTTTGAAGGATTTGACCACATGAAATATCACGTTCCGCGGAGTTCTGTTCGAGGCTTGGAAGGGGTGAGTTGGGGGGTTGCTCCGATTTACTACGACTTTATGTGTCCATTGATGTTGGATAAGGATGCGGGAAGGAGCAACTCTGGGAAGGGGGGCTTAAGGGAAAAGGTTTCGTAATTACACAAGCCCGCAGGGAGGACAGAGGACCTGGGGTGGGATCAAGAAGTGGGGCGACTCTATTTACTGCGCAATCGATAAGGCCGCCCAAACTTGGGCCATTACTTCAAGAAGGCGGAGGGCGTTATTAAGCCCATATTTGAATACAGGTGCAGGCAACAGGGCTGTTGTTCGAGCTTCGTAAAGAAGAAATGCAGAACATGCCTTCACGAATTTGAAACTCGGTATAGAATAAAAATTCACCCTGTAAACTAAATTCCGGAACTAGGTTCTACAGGTAGGTAGTTGTCAAAGTATAATACTGTAGTTGAGAAAGAAGATGGTGTTTATCAAAAGAAAATCATGGAAAAAAAATAAAGAGTTCAAACATCCTAAGGGGTTAGGTACAGCTTACAGCAGTAAAATTTTGAAAATATTCAACATTTTTTCCCTCCATATCTTGTACAATAATGAAAATTAGTTTGTGTAAAACACTGTCCTGCTATATGAAGAAGAAAAATAGTTTTACAATTAAAAAAATTATTTATATATATTTTTTTCAAAATTTAAAATGGTCACCGTCACTAGAATTGTTGTCTTGGAATACACTTCAAAAAAGATTCTTCAACTCCCTCTTATTACTATTTAAAATCATCCACACTTCCACACCCGTTACCTAGCATCCCGTTTTGTTTACCTTTCACTACCTCGAACTCGGAACATGTACCTTCTCTCTATTCCTCTGCACAGAACATCCTTCTACTCATCATCTTTCAGCATATCGATTTCACGCCTCTGGAATTCTAGTTAATGGAATTGCTTGTTTGAACACCCGTCAGGTTGCTCAACTTCGGCTTAACCCATGATATATAATAAATATTGTAACTATGCTGTTGTAAAGTTGAAAATTAATATGTAATATATTTATTATTATTATTATTATTATTATTATTATTTATCACTATCATCATTTCTATCTCTGTTTCTGTTTCTCCTTTTTTTCTTGTATTAGCTCGATGGACCTCTATAATGTTCTTTTGACCCTGTTGACCCTCTATAGGGCTTTAATTTAATTTGTATTATTTTCATCAGTGTTTGTATTTCTTTTTTGTATTTATATGTGCTATCTGGTATGATAGAAGGGAAGGCCTTATGGCCTTAATCCTGTCAGATTAAATAAATAAATAAATAAATAAATAAATAAATAAATAAACGAATGAATGAACGAATGAATAAACAAATAAATAAATAAATAAACGAATGAATGAATGAACGAATGAATAAACAAATAAATAAATAAATAATGGTGGCAGTTCACTGTGCAGTGATGAAGCGTTTCCCTCATCACTCGAAAACTGTCCAATATTCTGTGATGACATTTTTATGTGTATTTATGCATGTCATATCTACAATATGATGCAAAATCACTTCTCTACCTTTGATAGATTGTCTGATAAAAAATAAATTCATTTTAAGAAATGGTCAAATATCAGTATTTTCTTTTAACACAAAGAGCATGATATTGTAAACGTATCAGCAATAAAATAAAAGAGAGTACATAAAAAAGGTAAAACGTTTATGAGTTATGAGAGAAACGCTTCATCACTGCTCAGTGAACTGCCACTATTTCGAATTTTGAAAAAATATATAAATAATTTTTTTAAATCGTAAAATTTTTTTTTTTTCATATAGCAGAAGGACAGTGTTTTACACATGCCAATTTTCATTATTGTATAAGATACAGTAATGGAGTAAAAAAAAATGTTGAATATTTCCAAAATTTTACTGCTGTAAGCTGTATCTAACCCCTTAAGAACAGACGAAAATAAAATCTGAAATTACATTTATGTAACAGCACTCCATTATATTCGTTCGAGTAAAAATTTTGTAAGTAGAGGATATAGAAATGAATTTCCCTAATAATAACTACCTCTAAGAAGAAATTAAGCTCTACAAAAAGAAAGTTCTGCATGAAATAAGAACAGAAATAAATTATTTTCTGTAATTAATAACATTTTGTACCTATGAAAGGAGTTTCAATCTTCAAACCATATACTCCAACAGAAGAATAACGTATTTGTTCAAAAATATTTTAACAAATAATACATTTTAAAATATTTCTTTATGAAATGAGACTACCAAGTAAGTAGTCTAAGCAGGTAAGTCAGTAAAATTTTGTAACAATGAAAGGTCTTTCAATCTTCAAGCTAAATATTTTAAGAGATAACAATAATGGATTTCTCTGAAAATATTTTTAACGAGAAAATACATTTTTCAAACTAAAATATGGATGAAATAAGAATAAGCAAAAATGTGTAGCAGTAAATGGCGTTTTAGTGTCCAATATTTAAATAATTATTTTAAAAGAGAATAATAGTGCATTTCTCTAATAATATTTTAACAAGCGAAGACATTCTTCACAATGAAGTTCTGTAAGAAATAACAACAATACACTTCTATAAGTAAAGTTTTGTAACCCTGAAAGGCGATTTAATTTTCAAAACTAAATATTTTGAGAGAAAATGATAATGTATTTGTCTAAAGCATTTTTATAACGGAAAAAGTTTCCTCAAATTAAGAAATTCTGTATAAAACAAGAATAACAATGCACTTTTTGCAGTAAAGTTTGTAGCAATGAAAGGTGTTTTAATCTTCATTAAAAAATGTATTTCCTAACAAATCCATCACTGTTAGGCCAGATATGAAACCAGAAACCACCAATTCAATGTCAGGAATGTAACAGCTGACACTACGGATGGTTGCCAAGTAACTTATTAAAAAAAGATAACAGATGAATTTACCAAACATTATCCGAGAAGATCAGAATTACAAAGGTTTAATGAATAGCGGATCCTTCATAAAGGTTATCTTCAAAGGTTAGCTTACACTAAAAGTTTCAATGAGTCGAGATATCCTCAAAGTCGGAGCTGCGTTTCCTGTCTCAGAAAGAGCATTAATTATAAAGTATTCTTAATTGCTTGTTAATTTCTTTGAAGCCATGTACTTGTGTGGTTCTACATCGCTGAATTCTAGCATTTCCCCCTTCGCGACATTTCCCTCAATAATCATTTTCTAAAGGAACGCCTGGAAAGGACTGACACAGAGAAGGAGCGAAGACTTGAAGTCTAACTAAGCGTTTTCTTCAACATCAATCTTCGTTCCTGATTTTGTTCACGTTTCAGGACGTATGGTAATCTTTTATTCTTGGAAATAATAATAATAATAATAATAATAATAATAATAATAATAATAATAATAATAATAATAATGACAGTCCACACCTGTGGAGTAACGGCTAGCGCGTCTGGCCGCGAAACCAGGTTGCACGGGTTCGATTCCCTGTCGGGGCAAGTTACCTGGTTGAAGTTTTTGCGGGGTTTTCCCTCAACCCAATATGAGCAATTGCTGGGTAACTTTAGATGCTGGACCCCGGACTCATTTCACTGGCATTATCACCTTCATCTCATTCAGAAGCTAAATAACCTAAGATGTTGATAAAGCGTCGTAAATAACCTTAAAATAATAATAATAATAATAATAATAATAATAATAATAATAATAATAATAATAATAATAATAATAAAATTGTTCTCTTGTTACAGGGATTTTATTTTATGCCTTTCCTAAAGGATCTTTCTGTGTTATATAATATTGTACTGTAGCCTTATATTATATTATATATTATATTAGGCCTATATTATATTTATAGCTGATTGAGTTTCTAGCTGATATGAACATTTATTATCAGGCAGTACACCTCACTTGATTTATGTAAGAGGAAAAACAATTTTGTTGCATACATCTCAAGTCTGATTAGGGAAATATGTTATTAATCAGCGATGTACGCAATGGAGAGGGAAAGGAACTGGCTAAGCTGTGTTGGAGAGAGTGGGTGAAGAAAGAATAATGCTGAAGCTGAGCAGAAAAAGAATTTGGTTGGGTCACTGGCTGTGAAGAAACTGCCTACTGAAAGATGCACTTTAAGGAATATTGAACGGGAGAAGAATTCGGGGTAGAAGAAGATATCAGATGATAGACGAAATTAAGATATATGGATCATATGCGGAACATAAGAGGAAGGCAGAAAATAGAAAATATTGGAGAATGCTGGGTTTGCAGTGGAAGACTTGCCCTTGGGCATAACACTATGTAGGTATATGTTATATTATATTTTATTTTACTGTACTCTATTATATTTCATTTTATTATTATGCTTAACTTATTATATTATTTATCTTACATCCACTGTAGACCTACGGACCAACTGCGCCAGAGAACAGCCTTGGGAGGAGAAATCATGCTTGTGGTACGTACTATACTACTGAGACGGTACATAAAGGAAAACATTATTAGCCACATTGTTTCCATCAAATTTTAAATTATAGTATACTTGACCGACAACCATTCATATTGGAAAAAGATAAACTTACTCTTTCCTCCGAGAATCGAACCTGCATCCATTAGTACTGCAGTACGATACGCTGCCACTTGAGCGTAGCTGAGAATTAGATACTGTTATTCGAAACTGTTGTAATGCAATACTATAATTTCATACAATTCCATCTGAATAATGCATGCATTCGACACTGGCATACGAGAAGCATTTCATAAATAAGGGAAATGCAGGTGTAATAATGGTATGGATATTGAACGGCAGGAGTTTGTATTGCACGGATAATTATACAGGAAAACTGCACTCAACCCAGAGTTAATGACACTGGTATTCACATCAATTACCACACCATATGATCAGTCTCCAAGTTTATACATGTTTTGAGGTTCAACTTCTCCTTGAATTTGTAAATGTAGTGCCTGCATATCTGTTAACTGCACAAACTTCTCACAGATGTCTCTAAAGCATTATTTTTTGTTCACGTATTAAACTGGCTGAAACAGGAGGGACACTCCATGCAGTAGGGCTGTCCAAATGCGCATCACTTAAAAAATCTGTGGATTCGTTTCAGAACAATTTTCTGTCTAACGTAAAGGGAAGCGGTAAGGCATACATATTTATCTCAAGTGTATATGTACGTGAACGATCACAAGTATTATCAGAAAATGCAGGCTCTAAATTTCTGAAATTTTATAAGAAAATGAACTCACAATTGGACAAAAATTACAAGGTACCACAACAAGACTTATTAGAACTTAAATATTTGATAAAAGTATAAAAAAGGTTACTCATAATATTTTTCAAACCAGTTTTATGAAGAAAAAAAAAAACAAGAAAATTCTGCAGTTACATCATTTGGTAACCATAATATTGTTATGGCCTCTCTGACATCTTTAATATTTTCTCCGCATGTAATAAACACTTATTTCTTAAAAGTAAGACTACTCTCAGACATGTAGAGTTGTTTATTTTCATACAATTAATTTTTTATTTGTCCCATATAAAATATTTTAAAACTTACATTATGTTTCGTGACCTAATTTTTCTATTTTCAAAGAAATGGGCATTATTGTAGTCTACCTTTTACATAAATGCATGTTAAATCAGTGTACAAAATTTCAGAATTCTATCTCTAATGGTTGTGGAGTTATAAAATAATGTATGAAAATTATCAAACTTTCAAAAATTTAATTTAAATTAAAATGTGAATTCTAAAAAATTTATTAGTAACCTTTTCATACTTCTATTAGATATTTAAGTTCTAATAAACGTATTTTTGTGGTATCTTGTAATTTGTGTCCAATTGTGAGTTCATTTCCTTATAAAATTGTAGAAATTTAGAGCCTGTATTTTCTGATAATACTTGTGGTCGTTGGGGCGAAACTAGCACCATGTTTAAGAGCTGCACTTGTATGACATTTAGGCTCAATTAATGGGAAAGTAGACTTTTGTGTTCGAGTACGATATGAATGTCGATTAGATTTATGTTTTGTTAGATTTCTGCGGTAGTAAGTTAGGAAACTATATTTATAAATTTCTTTAACAGTTAATACTTTAAAATATATATAAATTAAATTTGTTGGGTAATCCGTACTTTTGGTCAGACAAATTTTTATTAATCTTCTGTGTAATAACATTAATGGATTAAATACAGATGATGCTACTCCAACCCAATTCATTATACCATATTCTATTAATGATTGTACTGAAGCTAAAAATATTACTCTCAATGCCTCTTTTGTGATAAAATTTCGAAGTATTATGAATTTATAAATTGTCTTTCTTATACTTGTACACATAAAATCAATTCGTGTATCCCAACTTAAATGCTGGTCTATAATAATTCCTAAATATTTAACTTGTGTGGAAGGTGTTAGCTGTGAGTAATTACAATAATTATTTGTTAAATCATTACATGAAATATTATGTATTACTAAGTGATAATTATTCACAGGTGGGGGTAAATCTTTCTTTGTTAAAGAAAATGCAATATAGGTTCTTCCTCTGACACAACGTCAAAATGGGAATATAATAAAAAGGAATGAAATGTACACCCCTTCCATAGAGTACAATCCAACACCATAACCAAGCCTTCCACACGCATAAAAAGTCTCGACGATGAAAAGTTGGTAACAACAAACATTTGTCGTATTAGGTTCAAGTCCCCCTCATCTATAGAGAATTAAACAACAGAATATAATAAAGTTTTAATGAGGCCCTCATAGGCATGGAAATTATACCCAGAGACCATAAAAGAGGGGGAGAAACATACACGTCGGGGGTAAAATATTCATCCTGAGCTGAGGAAAGTGGGAGATGTACTTCCCACGCATTTTAGAGGTCATAATTAAGGAAAGGTTTACAAAACAAAATCAGAGGCAAGCTTTGTTTGCTGCGTAATTACAAGAAGCCTCCATATCAACAAGAAATTCGTACCAAGCAGATGTGCTCTTTGATTCAACTTAATTTGCACAGGCAGATGAATAATAAATAAGGAGCGGATTCCTATGTAATTAAATATTTTTCTTGCGTGTGATAAAACACAATTAACAAAGTTAAAAATTCCGAATGTCAAGTTTCAAGTTTAAAACTCGTATTTATTTCACACAAAACACATATTTTCACAAAAAAAATATGTAATTACATATTTTCAGGAAATCTATTATAAACACATAAATCTTGGAGGTTTTTTACTTAAATAATTTTTTTACAAGAACTTTTAAATATTTTACAACTAAATCAATTATATCACCCAGAAGTACGTTATCTTTTTAAGAATTCTTGGTTACTTCGTGTTTCTATGGGCTGTGTGGTGTATCCATGATACATTTTCGTAATAGTATCGCCTCAAGTTCTGAGGACTGCCAGGCAGCATATCATTTGTTATTATTAGAGAATAAATTAACATGGACAAGAAGGAGAGATCTTGCAACACATAATTAGGAATGTTTATTGTTGCTGAAGATGATTTCATTCTGCGCTTTGTTTGTGAAACACAACGGATAAGAGCTCTGTTATAAACATTATTTAATTTAAACAAATCTCTCGCCTCTCGCTCATGCCTATATCTTGCTGTGATTCCCCGTTAATCGGACCATAAGCATAAGCTGCGTAGTGAAGATGTGGTGGCGTCGCTATAGGAAGCTTTTCTCCGACATTGTCAGTCAGTAGCTGAAAACATTTACGTTACGACATGTGTATATTAGTCTCTTAAGATGCCTATAATCAAATCGAGTTTAAGATTGCGTCTTGATCGATATGTAGATTAATTTAATAGTAATATACGTTACAAGAGCGGTATGTTAACGTTTTCATGTTCGAGGAAAAGATTGAAAAAGCGAAACGTAGTTGAGCTTTTTTAATTTCCGAGAACATGAAAACAAACATACCGCTCGTGTATCGTACATTATTTTGTGCGAAGATCGTTTATTACATATTTGAAAGACGAATTTCTAATTAGTTGCAATGAAATCTCCATGTTGGTTTCTGTTTAATGCCGGCAACTTCGAAAAACTTAATATCTTTCTTCAACATTGTTGCTATAAAATGTTTTCTGTGTTTACTATATTCCAGCAGGCCGTGATATACGTCTGTCTTTTTTTTCCCCCCAGTCTATAAATGCGAACTTAAAACAAACGGTAAGGTTATGTAATGATTTATTTTTCATTTTAATATTTTAACAATATTATTTATATAACATATTGCAGTAATAACATCGGCATCTGAAATCTCGTTGATTTTTTCACGGCTTCCTTAATGTTACTTGTATCAGGAATGCAGTAAGTTTCGTGGAGTAGTAGAGTTTACTTAATTTTTGCAAATATTTAAAAACAATAATTCACATTGCAATTTAGGTGAAATTGCAGTGGTAAGTTTCCAATTTATAATTATTACTATGTTAAACGTCTCTAAAAATAATATGTTAAAAGCCTAAAGCAGTAAAATGAATGTCGCGCTTAAGCGGTAAGAAGAGGAAAATTGTTATGTGTGTTACGTTGGGAATACTGAATGTGGTATTTCACACTTACCGCGTATTGGTTCTGTGCCGAAAACAAGCAAATACGCACGATCTCGCACAAAAACATTTTTACTACCGACAGAAAAGTGTTATTTTGCCAACCTTGTGGTAAATCAGGAAGTGCAGATCAGAGCTCTCAGGTAACCCAACATTTGTCTGGAAACAAACACTTTGCCGCTGCTTCACGTGTGCTTCACGGCAAAACAGTAGATATAAAAAAAAATTGTGTAAAGTTACTCAAGTATTGGAGGGTGTGTCTGTAGGTGAAATTGACGGTGTATGTGTTTGTGACATTCGTCTCTTTAAATATGCATGTCTGACGTCCTGTGATGTGCAAAGATCGTTTTCACAGTATGTCGTTGTTCCGAGATAATCGGCATGCATTTGTGATGGAGAATCTGCAATTCTTGGACAACTACTAGCAACTGATACTCAAGTGTGATTGGTGAGTACCTAGTAACATTTTTTTGTCAAGCTGAGTAAGGTATTTTTGTCATTTAAAAAAAATATATATTTTTTATATTTTAGCAAATATTTTCGTATTTTCAGCACATAAGAAATAAACATATTTAAATTTTTAGCACATAAAAATCCGCTCTCTAATAATAAACACTGTCTTGTTATAATATAAAAATATTTTTATGTCACGGGCATTAAATCAACAGACGTAACGATAAATTCCCTCGTCTGTATAGATTGTCAGCTTGAACTTAAAAACTGAAAGGAAACTTGACAAAGCAAAATATTCATATGAAAAACACTTAGTTAAAGATTGGAATAATGGAATTTTGAAGGAGTAATGCAAAGAAAATTTACAGTGAACGATGAAGTTCATATATCTTGTATAAAATTATGTTACCTTGGTACTTATTTAAAGTGTGAAAATTAAAAAAGTATGATCATTAAAATAAAGAATTCACTCCTTAAGAATAGTTTAAAGCATTAATGAAAATTTTCCTCCTTATTTCTCATCAGCAGCAATAAAACTTGATTAAAATTGCAAGTTTCTTATTTATGTTAGTTAATTAGTTAGGATACAATTAATTATGATACTTAATCACTCATTTAGAGTTTGTGTGACTGCAACCTGTGTATATTTTTGTGTTTTTCTCTCTCTTTTTATTTCTTGTGTAGCTTTAATTTGTATATAGTGTATTTTATCTGTTTATTTCTATTATTGTATTTGTATTCCTGGTGTTGTGGCAGAGAAGGCCTGATGGCCTTAAGTACACCAGAATAAATAAATAAATAAATAAATAAATAAATAAATAAATAAATAAAGAAAGAAATAAAGAAAGAAAGAAAACAATTTGGGCGGTGAGTCATTTATTCATAGTGTTCTGTCCAAGAACAGGTCTTTCACTGCAAACTCAGCTTTCTCCGATCTTTCCTACTTTCTGCCTTCCTCTCTGTCTGCACATGTGATCCATACACACAGTGGGCCAATAAAGGCACAAAATTTAAATGGGTATATCCCAGTAGCTAATGATTTCACTTCTAAGTTTATTTCACAGGCAAATTTCACAGTCCTTGTAGACCGGGAAAGTACTGTAATATTTAATTTTTTACCATTTATTAAACATTATTTTTTATTTTTTTGTAAGACAGTGAAAAATCGATCGTTTATGCCGAACTAAGCAGTATGGTCTTACGAGTTCAGCAGGCCAAGCCGTTTGTTGTGCTATCATTATTTGGTTTCTTCCGATTTGAGTTCTCATCTTGTGAAACAGTGACATCACTGATTACCTTTGGAATTTCGGCGTTTTTTGTTCTTAACAGCAACAGAAACACTTTCCACAATCCTCATCATTAAATTTCCACAAAAAATAGGAGTAATTGCGAATGAAATATAAGCCTTCTAAACCGTTAAATGCTGTGAATTTGTTTCTGAGATCTTAACAAAGACACCTACAGCATTAATAATACAGTCTGATTCGTTTGGGTATGCATAATATTAATTTATAGAACTATTCTGATAGCAGGAAAAATTTATTGCTCATTATATTATCATTAAAAGATGGGAGTTTCCATATATGACAATCAACAACGCATAATCTGAAAGGACAAATGAAAATCATAGATGATTAAAATGGCTACTACAAATCAACAGCGGGCACAATGTGTTCTTTGATATGCTAAATTTGAGAGTGTTAAAAGGTTTCAAAGGGAATGGTGTGCGTAATGTACCTAAATACGATTCCATATTGTTGTGGTATCGAACATTTGTAGAAACAGATTCTGTGTTATAAAAACAGGCAGGAGGTCGCAGGCGAAACCCAGTACGAGAAGCAGCTACCTCTTGACTTGGTCCCTAAACTCCCCAGATCTAACCCCTCGTGACTTCTTCGTGTAGGGTTTTGTTAAAGACATTGTCTATTCACAGAAACCAGGAACATTGATGATCTGAGAGTAAAAATTACTCAAGTTTTTCAAAAAATCATCCCTCGTATGTTACAAAGGACATGGACTGAATTGCATCACCGTTATGAGTTGTGCAGGGTGCACAATGGGGGTCATGTTGAGCTCTGAGGAATCTCCCATCTTTCAGTGTTGTATGCACAAAGTTTCAACAAATAAAGTTCAGTAGTAAATATTTTACGGTGTTTTTATTTTATCCATACCCAAACGGATCACCCTGTATTATTGTAATCTTCAATTCTTCCAATCGAAAAATAAAATATGTTTTGTGAACATTTAACATGTAATTTGTATGAGTTTTAGCACATGTCAATATGTTTGTTCGTTACTAGGTGTATTGCACTATAATAAAAATCTGTGCAAAATTTGAATGAAATTGGACTTATGGTGTCTGAGAAATGGAACACTGATGCTGGGTTGCAAGAAAGCATTTACAGGTTCGTTAAACGCTATTGGTCCTATAACTGTTCATTTAGCGTCAGTAAGCGTTGCAAGAACGACCTTTAAAGCTATTGGTTCGTTAAAGCACTCTGTAAACTGTAGGTCGAAAATCGGAGCTGTAAACTGTTAACGAATCGTTAGCCGCCATATTGTACGTATATTTCTTGTTTTTTTTTTTATCTGACAGTATTAAGTAATTTCGTGGATATGTTATCATCAGAAGTAAGTAAGTGAAATGTAATATACATATCACAGTGAACTCGAGATTCATGTGTGTATAGGAAAAGTTTTGTGAATAAAACAATTTTATTACTTTTATAGAATCGTTCGACGTAGAGGTTATGTTTGATATGGTACAACATCTACCAAGACCAAGAATACTGAGAGACAGATCGAATCCTCTAGAATAATACGATAAAATTGATTTTAAGGTTAGATTTAGATTATCGAAAGACACATTCATGGCTCTCTTGCATGAAATAGGGCATTATATTGGACAACAAATCGCACGCAGTAAATTGCCTTGCGCTATTACGCAATAGGAGCGTTTCAGAATGTGATAGTGGATCATATTCATGTTTATAAATCTACAGTTTGTAGAATAATAAGATGTGTGACTGAATTGCAAGAAAGAGAGAACAATGCATTACTATGCTTCAAGAAAATTCTGTACAAACAGTAAAACAGGATTTCTTCTCAATTTCCAATTTTTCCAACGTTATTGGTGCACAGACTGTAGCCATATGAAAATTCAAAGCCCAAGTGGACACTTGAATGAGATGTACCGAAACAGGAAGGGTTACTTCTCTATCAATCTGTACCAAGAATCGTTGCATGTTGGCCTGGGTCAATATTTGATGCCTGTCTTGTGCAAAGTTTGAAAATAATGACTATCTAAAAACACAATATTACCATAGTGACACGCACGTATAATAAGCGAATTATTTGCGCCGGCTACGATGGCTCTGTCGTTTTGAATCTTTTCCGTTTAAAGCTGGAATAGCTAACAGATCGTTAAATATCACATTTGCAACGACCTATACTTTAAAGACTGAAATAGTTTAAAGGTTCGTTACTTAACGAGAGAATAGCAATTTATGGAATAGGTTTCTTGCAACCCAGATTAATATTGACAACGTCGTTTTGAGAAAAATATCGACAAAGATAAATGTTATTATTGGTGTATCCTACATAGTACATGATATTTAAAGAGTGGAAATGGCAACCTAAAGGAAATACATATAGTCTATTCTGATTTTTTAAATAGCGACAAATTTAATTCAATCGAATTAAAAGTGAAAAATGCCACTGTTGGCCGTTTCAGTCTTCAAACGTTCCTTAAAAGCAATGCGAGGAAAAAGGCAAGAATAAAATAAGACATGCGAAGGAAGATTGCAAGAGAATAATGATGAATAATAACAGAGAATTACTATTTCATTAGAACTCGCCGCGTGGTGTTCAGTTCGGAGTTAGCGGCTCTTGAAGGGGGTGTGTCCGACGACTTTTGTTCACACGCGAATGTTTAATCGCGCCCTAAACCTTAACCCGCATATATCAAGCGTTATCTAAGAGATTAATGTAAAAGTGGGGGTTGAGAAAGTGAGGCAAGGGTTGGATAAAGAATAATCACAATATCCCCTAAGAGAACCTTTGCGGCTTTACGGAAACCGCTGTAATTAGTGGCGAGTGCAGCAGCAGGTAGCTGCTTGAATGCCTCTCACTTACCACTTACTCCCCCCCCCCATAATGAGCTTTTTTACCTCTCCCTACCTTTCATTCACTTCTTTAATTTATCATCTTTTATCTTGTATATCTCTCTTCTATTCTTAATCATTTCTTACTTAGGTCTATTTCTTATTCTTTCTCCCTTCTACGCTTTCTTTCTTTCTTTCTTTCCTTCTTTCTTTCTTTATTTATTTCTTTCTTTATTTCTTTCTTTCTTTCTTTCTTTCTTTCTTTCTTTCTTTCTTTCTTTCTCCCTAAACATTATGTTTGTTTTAATACTACTTCAGTTCTTCCATTATTTATTGAGGAATTACTTGTCAACAAGTTTAATACGCACAATATACTTAACTTTATATGAATCGGTAATTATGTATGGAATTAAAGAGTGGGGTAGCTTATTTAAATACAGTACAACCACAGTCTACTATATACAGTCACGAAGCTTAATAATTACTAAATATGCAAACATAGACAGTTGAAATAAGCATCTATAGATAGTTGCTCACCACCAGGATCGCTACTATCGCCTCATCACAGACTCTTTCCCTAGCAGACCATAAAATGTATTGTATTTTCGATATCGTGTTCTTTTGAAAAAATTAACACCTTCCTTCCACTACTGAAATATGAAATACATAAGGTTTATATATTATTTTCATAAAATATATATTATATTTTATAAACTGACCTTCCTGGATCTTTCAGAAGAAGGATAACTCTAACCTATTTTTCTTACAATTTATAGTACTACAAACGTCTCCTTGTCCCATATTATTATTCAAATTATTGTATTTTAGCCGTTTACATTTATTACAATCGATAACCAACACTTCACAGTTTACACAGTTTTCCACAAAAATGCGAAATACGGCACAGTCAATGCTTTTTCTATCTAGACCAGGCCGTAATGTTTGTTCGGGTTTTCTATTTCAGTGTATGGAGCTCAGTGAAATATTATATTATAACTTTATTGCTTATCATTGCTAAGTTTTATTTAGTGTAATTTGTCCATAAGGTCCGTTTACTTCTTGCTGCATAAGTGTTGCAGAAATAATTACAAAACTATGTTATTTTAATGTGAAGAGAATTTTACATGTTAACATAATCTTTTCGCATCAACATTTTAAGTTTAGAATGGAAGCTATTTTGAGGTTTAATAAAAAAGAATTTATATTGTGATTTAATAAAGCACATCTACTTTCCTTAATAAAGAGAGAAAATTTATCATACCAGTCCTATGAAATTGGTGTACGTACAATTGTGTTACCTCATCTCTTAAATAGTAGATCAATACAATAATTCAATACTCAATTGTAGTATTAAAATACAGACAAATTGAATGTCCGGGGTATCATACATGACATTATGCTTAATTATAATGTATGATTGCGAATTTAGGAATATAAGTTAAATATAGTAAACATAACCTATAATTTTCATATGAATGGCAAGGCATTGGAGATCACTAAATTTAGACAGAAAGTAGCAACTGGTACAGTAAACATAACTTATAATTTCAACATATCTAAATATCCGTACGGTGCAATTGAAAATTATTGAATCGTGCATAAATGAATGTACAAGAATTTCGCAATATTTAATCGAAGTAAAGGCAGGTATTACACATACGAACAACGTAATTTTCACACCAAAAATAATATTACATCTTAACTCGCAAGTAAATTATGTTTGAAGTGTCTCATAATCATTGTTTTAAATTTTATTAATGGAATTACACTACATTTCAGAGAAACATATTCATTTTCTGTTTATGCATTCCAACTACTTTATATGGTTGAAACGCCACTCTTCGTGATCGGGTTAAGCGAGTTACATGGTCTGCCTTACGGCCTGTATTAGATCACGATAGCTGTGGCACAGTCTATTGTTCCTAGTACTCACAGCGGTCCAAGCGGCTAGCAACTATCGCGAGATTTGCAAAAAATCACCCCAAGCTTCGTGATTGTATATAGTAGACTGTGGTGCAACTACACAAATAGACGCTCACTCTCGTATACGTCACGATACAAGGTCAGTCAGTGCACCCTGTCCCGCGCTGCACAGGGCTAACCAGTTGAACCAGTGCAGTAGTGTGTAGGTACTGGTACTCTTTGGCAGAATGGCAGGGAACAAAAAAATGTGTACTTATGTTGAAGCAGAAGTTACAACTATTGGAACGGTTTAAAAAAGGTGAATCAATCAGAGCCATCGCTCAAGAATTTGACATTTCGATGAGAACAGTGCATGGGCTAAAACAAAAATCATCTAATTACGAGGCATTGTGTAGTGATTATAAGAAGCGTTGTTATTATCAGTTGATTGCAGGATGAAAACACAGCTTGTTTTGTGTATTTCCTCAATTTAATCAATAAGGATGATTTATGTTCTCTCTTGAAGGGTATATACCATTTTAATAGTACATTATGCAACGAGCCTATAATGAAGGTAATTAAGACGCGAGTATGGATATTTATGAAACGAGCGCTTGCGCTCGTTTCATAATTTTCATACGAGCTTCTTAATTACCATTATAGGCGAGTTTCATACGACTTTTTATGCTCGACCATATTTATGGCTTGATATTATTAATTTTCTTTGTATCTGACCTTGGCCAATGTCCCGTATGTTGTGAGATGTGCGCAGATGCGAAATTATTGATTTTTTCCGAGGAACAGATGTTCACATTGACCTTGCTAGGCCATAAGAACCTACAGAGATAACATTGAAATTAAATTAGACATTGAAAAACGAGATGACAAATTGAATTTATTTGAATATTATTTACAATTAACGCTAATTATTATAGTAACAGAACATAACCTTCTGCGTCAGTATTGGATTTCCAGCCTCCGTGACTTTTCGCTAATTCTCTTTCGATTGCATATCCGAGAATAATCGATACTTGCGGTTCTATAACGGTAGAAAGCTGACCTGTCATTGGCTGAACAGTTGTAACCTGAGTCGTCATTGGCTGAAAGACTTGACCTTTAATGAGTAGGTGTACTTTAATGACATGCATTAAAGATCTGCTACGAGGTGTATAATTACTACATTTCGGCATGGTCGAGCATAAAGTAATTTAATACACAAACAGAGCTATTACAAGAAATGCTCAATAAGTTTTTGTAGCTTTATTCTCTTCAACTCTAACCAACAACAATAATCCAGGCTGCTAGGCGACGATAGGAAAGATCCGAAAACGAATGAGGTGTATAATTATTTGAATGCTAAGTAGGTATAAAAAAGGGGTGCCATTTGAAATTTCAAAGTGAGGGTGGCTGGGATGGGAGGTGAAATCTAAAATGCAATTAAGCCTGCTTTAAGACTTTCCCCTCAATATCTAAATTTACGTGTTTTTTTTAATTAGATTCACTTTAAATAACTAGTTATTTATAGTGGGAAGTTTTGAAATGAAAGCCCTGTCTGTAGATACATTTAGAGAGTTTTTCCTCCAGAAGTTTGCTTTATGTTTCAGATGTGTCACGTATATTACACTTAATCACGGATTTGTTTTGTTATATATTTTGCACATACTACAATATATTATTTGAAATTACGTACGTTTATTATTTATGTTTCGGTCCGCACGACATAAAAAACATTGTACAGCCCTTATGTTTACCAATGTCCGCAATACTCCGTAGAAAGATAGAGATCGTACCTCGTCTCGCACACGGACCATTGCTGTGTCTATTTGTGGAGTTCCACTGTACACCTTTAAACCACTTTATTTATTGCAGAAGAAAATAATTAAAATATGTCTTCAAGTCTTTATAAACCTACTGATTTTCCATCTCAAAAATTGTTTTTAGACTTTTGTTCTTAAAATAAAGTAAATGTATTATATTGTATTAATAAAATTCATACATAAAAATCGAAATAATTTTGAATTGTATTCTCATAGTTATGAAACAAAAAGGTATGAATTCTTTAAGATTGTTTGAACCGAAATGCAACACTGCTACAGTATTTAATCATAGTAGTAATTTAGACCCAAGTATATATAACAAAATTATATTTAAATACCCTAATCTTGTCAATTCTAATAGTTCTAGTATTCAATTAAAAAAGTTGTGTGTGGATTTTATAAAAATTGAAGAATTGTAAATTTCAATTTATATATTCTTATTGCGTAGTAGAGATAAGATAAATTTTATTACATACTTTTTAATTTCAATTCAGCAATCCGCCCTTGAGTACGAGTTCTACTCTTTCAGGGGTGAGCTAAAGTTTTTCTATCTATATTATATTTTATGTTAAAATTATTAGTAAAATAAATAAATAAATAAATAAATAAATAAATAAATAAATAAATAAATAAATAAATAAATAAATAAATAAATAAATAAATAAATAGTGTCTTTTTCCTTGCTTTTCATTTCGTCTTTCTTTACAATAACTTGACTGATTTTCATTTCTGTTTTCTTGTCATTTTCCTATCTTTAATTCCATTATTTGACCTACTTTCTTGTATTTAATATGTCTTTATTCGTTTATCTTTCTCCAATAATAAAATTTATTACTAGGGCTCGGAAGTTGATGATACAAAAATAACAGAATAATGACCTACAAAGCGAACTTAAATTTCTGAAAATATGACACTGATAATTAAAAAATTATTAATTATTCTTTGTATATCCGAAAGAAAATTAGTTAATAATGGAGTTCGACAAGGTTGTCCACTATCACCAACTTTATTTAATATTTATATAAATGAAATTATTTTAAAATGGAACCAAATTTACACATCAGGAATCAAAATAACCAGTGCTCTAACATTAAATACTTTACTCTATGCCGATGATAAAGTCATAATTTCCAATTCAGAGGATAACTTACAAAGAGGATTATATACATTAAATAAAATATTAAAAGATTTTGGGATGGAAATTTCAGCACAAAAATCAAAAGTAATGGCATTTTTATGACAAGACCCAGTCAGAAGTAAGATAATACACAATAACCAATACCTCGAACAAGTACAAAATTTCAATTATCTAGGTTGTGAAATATCTTATCAAAATGAAAAAGATGTGAACAATAAAATTACCAAATTTTCACAAATTCTAGGAATAATAAAGAATATATTATATGCTAAATTAGTACAAAGATCTCCAAGAATAAAAATATATAATACACTAGCATTACCCTCCCTTTTATACGGAAGCGAGATTTGGATATTAAAGAAAAAAGACATAAACAGAATCAAAGCAACGGAAATGAAATTTTTTCAGGAGGGCAGCAGGATATACTCTTTTAGACCGAAAAAGGAATGAAGAAATTTTGGAACAATTAGAAGTAGAGTCAGTAGAAGAAAAAAATCAGCAGATACAAATTCAATTGGCTAGATCATGTAAGAAGAATGGAAAATTCAAGAATCCCAAAAATTATGATGCAGTATAAACCTAGAGGACATCGTCGACCAGGAAGACCTTTTAGAAGACTGCTAGATGGGGCCGAAACAGGTCTACAAAGGCCTAATTCGTGAAGGATGATGATGATGATTAATTATTCCTTGTGTTTTTTTTTCGCCATCCCTATTTTAACTTCCTCTAACCCCTGATATAATTTATTTTATTATCCCTTCCTTACCTCTCCTTAATTCTTTCTGTTCTTGTTCATTTTATTTTATTTCTTGTTTGCATTCCTTGTTTGTATTTCGTACTTTCTTTCCTTACTTATTTCGTGTTCGTGTTTTAGTTTTCTGTCATTCATTATCTTTCAGATCTTTTCCTCCCTTTATATCTATACTATGTCCTGTTTCAATAAATTACACAATTTCTTTCGTCACATCCAGTATCATTTTCTCCCCTAAAAAATATTTGAATTGTGTTTCTCTTTCAACTGTTTTTATTGGCTTCTCATAATAGGGTTTATTTATCGGAGCAACACTCTTCAAGAGGGCGGAAGGAGATTCAATCTACAAGCAGAAGAAGAAGAGGAAGTAGAGCTGCACTTTTTATACCCTAATCCGGTTCCTAGGCAACCTGTCAACATTCATCGTGCGCGCTGCGTTTTCAACTGTATTTATTTTTTCTTTGTTGCTGTTAACTCAATCTATCTCTTCTTGTCTCTTATAGTTTTCGCTTTCATAACTCTCCGCACGTTTCCTCGGAGACTATCTCGTTACGTCATCATTGTAAAGCAATTACCTTAAGCAAACGGAATTTGTCGCCATGGCAACGCACGCATTAGCAGTCCATTTGTTATATTATTTCATTTCGACTAGTTCTATTGATGCCGCCGGGCGTGGAGGTGTGTAATTAATTCAGATGTTGTCACCCTATATAAATATGCAAGAATCAGTATGATTGTCACTTGTTTTAAATTTTTACGCGAATACAACAGGGTGTTTCACGAATATTTAAACGAATATAACTTACTTACTGGCTTTTAAGGAACCCGGAGGTTCATTGCCCTCAAATAAGCCCGCCATTGGTCCCTATCCTGAGCAAGATTAATCCAGTCTCTACCATCATATCCCACCTCCCTCAAATCCATTTTAATATTATCCTCCCATCTACGTCTCCGCCTCCCAACTAACACTCTATATGCATTTTTGGATTCGCCCATACGTGCTACAAGCCCTGCACATCTCAAACGTCTGGATTTAATGTTCCTAATTATGTCAGGTGAAGAATACAATGCGTGCAGCTCTGCGTTGTGTAACTTTCTCCATTCTCCTGTAACTTCATCCCTCTTAGCCCCAAATATTTTCCTAAGCACCTTATTCTCAAACACCCTTAATCTCTGTTCCTATCTCAAACTGAGAGTCCAAGTTTTACAGCCATACAGAACAACCGGTAATATAACTGTTTTATAAATTTTAACTTTCAGATTTTTTGACAACAGACTAGATGACAAAAGTTTCTCAACTGAATAATAATAGGCATTTCCCATATTTATTCTGTGTTTAATTTCCTCCCGAGTGTCATTTATATTTGTTACTGTTGCTCCAAGATATTTTAATTTTTCCACCTCTTCGAAGGATAAATCTCCAATTTTTATGTTTCCATTTCGTACAATATTCTGGTCACGAGACATAATCATATACTTAGTCTTTTCGGGATATACTTCCAACCCTATCGTTTCACTTGCTTCAAGTAGAATTTCCGTGTTTTCCCTAATCGTTTGTGGATTTTCTCCTAATATATTCACGTCATCCGCATAGACAAGAAGCTGATGTAACCCGTTCAATTCCAAACCCTCTGTGTTATCCTGAACTTTTCTAATGGCATATTCTAGAGCAAAGTTAAAAAATAAAGGTGATAGTGCATCTCCTTGCTTTAGCCCGCAGTGAATTGGAAAAGCATCAGATAGAAACTGGCCTATACGGACTCTGCTGTAGGTTTCGCTAACACACATTTTAATTAATCGAACTAGTTTCTTGGGAATACCAAATTCAATAAGAATATTATATAAAACTTCTCTCTTAACCGAGTCATACGCCTTACTGAAATCTAGGAATAACTGACGTACTCTACCCTTATACTCCCATTTTTTGTCCAATATCAGTCGAATATTAGGTATGGAAATAGAACGACGACATCCAGAAAATTCACTGAAAAGGTTGTGACTGACAAGCAAATATTCTGATTGGTGCAGATAAAAAAGTTATTTTTTTTCTTTCATCATTATAATAATCTCAAAAGTAGTGCTTATACAAATTTTAGCCACTCGACCGTAATTACGAGGGTCGTAAAAAATAAGTTCGTCAGAGGTCGTTAACAGAAAGAAAACACAATTTCATTGGAAAAATTTATTGGAACAGACACAGCAATTGCTGAGCTATTTTTCAACATATTCCCCACCGGAATTGATACATTTGTCATCATGGGATCCACAGAGAGGTGCAGACGGCTGTCACACGGCAGACTTCTACGGAACCAGGGTACAAAAACTGATCCCATAGTATGACAAATGTCTCAGTTCCAGTGACTGATATGTTGACAAATAGCGCAACAATTGCTGTATCTGTTTCAATAAATCTTTCTATGCAATTGTGATTTTTCTGTAAAGAGCCCCAGAGAAAATCACTTTCTGGACGGCCTCGTAATTGCGGTCGAGTGGCCAAAATTTGTATAAGCACTTCTTTTGACATCATTAACATGGTGGAAGAAAAAATTCAACTTTCTTATCTGTCCCCATCAGAATGTTTGCTTGTGAGACAAAGAAACCTGCGGATAAGGTTTACGAACATCCTTGGGTGGAAATGCACCATAATAAAATAGAGGTATAGTAGAACCTTGATAATCCGAACTCATTGGGACCGGAGATAGTTCGGATTATGAAATATAAAGTGATTACCGCTCCTGGACTTGAAAAAAAAACATTGTACACTGATATAATTATATATAAAGATTGTGGAAATCGTTGTCTTTCTTTCTTAGGCTCGGCTGCAGAAACGCAAACCAAATCAGTCTCTCATCGCCAATCAGTTGATGTCTGATTTATTTGATTGTTCATGGCGTTGCACGAACGTGAATCTCCAATCAGCTTGTCTCGATTTACTAATTGTTGATTTGAGGAAGAAATGCTTTTGACAACAGCGCTATTTAGCAACCACAGCCTATTTGATGCTCTTTAAAATTCGCGAAACGAATGCATCAAGTGGGCGGTGACTAGGAAAACAAGTGATTGCTTTGCTGTTTTGTTGCTTTTTGTAGAAAGGGAATACACGGATTCTATTCGTATATAGACTACAATATAGTGAAAGAAATGAAGCAAACAAAAAACGTGAGGGGGCTTCTGTAGTGGGATTTCCTAGAGGGGTCGACAAGAAATTGGAACCTTAATAATAATAATAATAATAATAATAATAATAATAATAATAATAATAATAATAATAATAATAATAATAATAATACTTACTTACTGGTTTTCAAGGAAGCCGGAGGTTCATTGCCGCTCTAACATAAGCCCGCCATTGGTCCCTATCCTGACTAAGATTAATCCAGTCTCTATCATCATATCCCACCTCTCAAAAATCCATTTTAATATTATCCTCCCATCTACGTCTCGGCCTCTCCAAAGGTGTTTTTCCCTCCGGCCTCCCAACTAACACTCTGTATGCATTTCTGGATTCGCCCATACGTGCTACATGCCCTGCCCATCTCAAACGTCTGGATTTAATGTTCCTAATTATGTCCGGTGAAGAATACAATGCGTGCAGTTCTATGTTGTGTATCTAGCCCTAAATATTTTCCTAAGCACCTTATTCTCAAACACCCTTAACCTGTGTCCCTCTCTCAAAGTGAGAGTCCAAGTTTCACACTAATAATAATAATAATAATAATAATAATAATAATAATAATAATAATAGAAACCTTAATTAAACCTTCAATATTATCCTGTGTTCTTTGCTTGCAATAAACGCGCCTTTTCTTTGCTTGCGGCTTTTCGCTTCGCTGACTTGTAAAATTTAGCATTTTCAATTCCAACTTCACTTTTATGTTTCTTAATTTTGAGTTACCCCACTTTCTTGTGTAGGTGGACTCGTCCAGTTTGCACTTGCACGATCGAATGTTATATTGTATTATCACCGTATCATGTCTCCATTTTCTTTTATACAGAAAATTACAGACCTTTATCACTTCTATCTGTCTTCTCCAGAATCTTTCAAAAAGTAATGTATAAAAGATTATGCCATCATCTAAAAAGTTACAACATTTTAGTCCCAGAACAGTTTGGATTTAGAAAAAATACAGGCCATGGAAAATTCAACTTTTAGTTTAAATGACAAAATTATGGAGGCAGTTGATAAAAAATAAACAAGTTGAGAGATTTTCTGTCATTTATCCAAAGCACTTGACTGTATAAATCATAAAATGTTGCTAGACAAATTAGATTGTTATGGAATTACAGGCGTTGCACACCAATGGTTTCATTCATATCTCATAGATAGGAAACAGAAATCATTACAACTATGAAAATCTACCTCGACATGGGGAACTATTAATAATGGAATACCTCAAGGATCAATATTAGATCCCCTATTTTTTCTAGTGTTCATAAATGATCTTGCCCCTCTAATAAAAGATGTAGGTTATCCCATATTATTTGCAGATGACACAAGTATAGTAATTACAGCCTATAACTCCAACACATTCCAATCTCCAACAGAGGAAATTAAATTCTCTTCAATATATGTGACTGGTTCTCAGTCAATAAATTAGTATTAAATTGTAACAAAACTAACATTTTTTATTTTTATTTTATTGGGTTATTTTACGACGCTGTATCAACATCTAGGTTATTTAGCGTCTGAATGATATGAAGGTGATAATGCCGGTGAAATGAGTCCGGGGTCCAACACCGAAAGTTACCCAGCATTTGCTCGTATTGGGTTGAGGGAAAACCCCGGAAAAAACCTCAACCAGATAACTTGCCCCGTCCGGGATTCGAACCCAGGCCACCTGGTTTCGCGGCCAGACGCGCTGACCGTTACTCCACAGGTGTGGACACAAAACTAACATAATTCAATTTAAATCCTGGCTACATTCAGCCTCGCAAATTTCAAGCGCAATAATTAACAATAGACCCCTATTAGAAACAACAACAACCAAATTTCTTGGCTTAAAAATCGATAATGTGCTAAATTGGAAAAATCATATTAAAGAAATTACCCCCAAACTAAATTCAGTATGATTTGCTTTTAGATCTATGCAAAAGATAGTAAATCTCAATACTTTAATAACATATACAGTACACTCGGTAATGAGTTTTGGAATAATATTTTGTGGAAATTCCATAGATAGTAACAGTATATTCCTACTACAAAAAAGAGTAATTAGAATAAGAGTAGGTGCCAAATCTAGGGAATCGTTTAGGGCTATTTTTAAAAACTACAAATAATGCCCATGGATTTTCAGTATATGTTTTCATTAATAAATTTCCTCGTATGTAATCGTGAAAACTTTGTAACTAATTCAACAGTTCATAACATAAATACACGTCAAATAAATGACTTTCATACTCCATCGCCAAGTCTATCGTGCTATCAAAAAGGAGTGCGTTATATGGAAGTAAAAAAATTTAATAACCTCCCTATCGATACAAAAATTTGAAGTCAAAACATAAGATTATTTAGGGCCAAATTAAAGAATTACCAGTACCTAATTTCTCACGACTTCTATTCTGCAGGTGAATTCATGACATTCAACAACGCTTAATGAAATTGATACTAAAACTTTGTGTTATACTAGTAGATTATATTGTAAACCTCATCTTTATATATTTCATCTAGACTGTGACTATAAATTAAGACTTTATAATAGTATTAAGTTTTTTTGGCTTGTTCCATATTCTAGCAGTGAAGCAATGTATGAATACCGTGAAATGTTACACATTTCATTTGTAAACTACCATCTATCGGCTGTTCCAAGAACGACAGCGATAGTGCTGCCCGTATAATCAGTTTCAGGAACTTCATCTTACACAACGTCATGTTACGTTGTTACACTTTCTCCCAGTTTGTAGGCCGGATGTAAGTGTCTGTCGTAAAAATGTTTCAAATAAAAAAGAGAAAATATATTAAGGCAATAGAACGTAAGAAAGGAACGACGAATGAAAAGATAGCCTATGTAAGGCATGAAAGGAAAAGTGCGTAAAAGAAAAGTAAATAAAGAGAAGATGAAAAGTAATAAAAGCAAGAGAGTGGAAGGAAGACATAAATAAACGTCACAAACAGAAAAATCGAATGAGTTATGACATCAGAGCCCTCTGATTTTAAAGTTACAGCACAGTTTAGTAAATACAGTCACGAAGCTTGAGTTTTGAGGGTGCTAGGAACAATAGACTGTGCAGGTAGTATTTCGCATTGTCTGTAATGAGGCGATAGTAGCGATCCTAGTGGTTAGCAACTATCTATAGATGCATATTTACCACGTATTGAGCTTCGTGACTGTATATTCTAGACTGTGGTTACAGTTCTAACGCAGACTGAAAAGAGACCCTGTTGACACGTGTCCAATATTCCTTCCCGAGTTAAAACTTTCTATTGAAGGGTGACGGCCTCTCGTGCAAGATAGGGTATTTTTCCCGTTGGTTACTACTATCCATAAAGAGCGCGTTGCCATGGTAACATATTTGACAGTGATATAATGTACATAAGAGGCAATGTGGAAATATATTACCGAAATATGCTAAAAGAAGGTCTAAAGTCAATATTTATGCGGTGTTGGGTAACAAAAGAGCATCGAGCGCCTTGAACAGATGAAGATCATCCCGGTGCTGCTATCAATGGAGCCGGGATAAAGGAATGCATTACGTCCGGGCGCGCATTAGGCAGGGGAGATGGCTATATCACGTCAGTCTCGCCCTTACATGATGTCTTCAATTCAAGTTTTAAGAGGCTGCGTCTTCGAGTAATAGCATGCAAGTGGGATGTTTTGAGGACTCAAGACAAGTGGATATATCAATATCTGAGTTTTGTGTTGTAATAATTCGGAGACAAAAATATTTCTGAGTTATGAGAAAAATTTTATTTATACTGCTACAAGAATTTTTTTCGACATTATACCACAGTCTAGTATATATAGTCACAAAGCTTGAGTTATGAGGGTGCTAGGAATAGTAATGGAGAAAATAACTTAAATACCGATATATTGATATTGCAATATATTGCAAATCTAATTTCGATCTTCGACATATATTGCAGAAAATATATCGATATATCGAATTATTATCGATATATCGCTATTCCGCAAGCAAATTAAATTTTCAGGTGTACATTTACAGTATTTACCATAAAATTACGTAAATTTTAATATTCCTTTTTACCATTGAAATTAACTTCATAACATTCAAAAGCATACATGTAAAATTGTAACAATAAATAATACATTTTCAATACCATATGATATAGGTCCTACCCTACATCAAAATTATGGTAGTGGCAAGTTGAGCTTGAGTGATATAGTGGGAAAGAGTGAAGTGAACTCTACATGGTTGAGTATTTGATATTGGAACACGATTCAGTTATTCTAATTTTATATAGGATTCAATCCAGGACACATATAATGCTCTATTCTACCTAACAACGTAATTATTTTTAAATGTAAGTAAACCGTACTTAGAATGTTACAAGTTTTAAAAAACTTTACAGTTCATTTGATACAATCCTTCTATAGTAGGTTCCCATTGTAAGTTATTGTTACACTCCAACATTCCAAACAACAACGGTGATGATGATAGGAATAGAATTTTTATGCACTAAAAGATATAATAAGAAGGCAATATCAGTGCTAGGCTGTACATAGAAATCATAGCCGTTAACAAACGTCATATCAGTATTAAATCCTTTTATTTCAGAATATAAAAATACAAATTTTGATACCGGTTTTGAGGTCAGACGGTTCCCTTTCAGAGTGGTAAATGCTCCTGCTTTGGAGAACATTAATGACATTATTAAAACAATAGTCGATAAACCTCCCCCCCCCCCGTCTCACGTTCGCACACGCTGAATTTTGAATTTGGTGCTGCATATTAAACCCTTTGAATTCGAATTTCAGTCCAGCCAATTACAGCAAGGTATTGATTGTACTGGATATTTCAAGGTTGTACAATTATGTAACAGTCCACCTTCATTAGCGTCATCTCTCGGGAATTATCGGAGTTCCTAGTGTGGATTTTGTTGTTGTTGATAATGATGGTAATTCCACAAAAACCGATAAATTAAAAAAAAAAAAAAAAAGCCGATGTATTATACGATATATTGAATCAAAATTTCGATACCGATATATCGATATATCAAAACGAAAATATCGGCATTTCGTAAAAACCGATATATGGTTCCCATCTCTATCTAGGAACAATAGACTGTGCCGGTATTATTTCGCATTGTCTGTAATGAGGCGATAGCAGCGATCCTAATGGTCAGCAACTATCTATGGATGCATATTTACTACGTATTGAGCTTCGTGACTGTATATACTAGACTGTGATTATACGGTGTATATTGTTTTTCACTCTATTTCACGTAAGCATTAAAGACGATTTATTAACTGCTATGGTTATCTAGCGTCTGAATGAGATGGTGATAATGCCAGCGAAATGAGTCCAGGGTCCAGCGCCGAAAGTTACACAGCATTTGCTCTTAATGGGTTGAGGGAAAACCTCAACTAGATAACTTGTCCCAACCAGGATTTGAACCCGGACAGAAATGCTAACCGTTACTCCACAGTGGTGAGCTAGGAAGAGTTACAGATGAATAAATATGAAGAATCATGGTCAAGGAAAATTTCTCTAAAACAGAAATGAAGAAATATTGAATGTCTTTTGAAGACAGTTGGAAATATATTAGGGAACAAATCTCTGCAGAGATAATGGGAAGCTCTTCTACATAGGTATATGAATTCATTTTGTGTAAAAGTAACATATTTTCCCCTTATATTATGTAAGAATTTTGCAAAAATTAAATAATATTTATAGGGAGTGAGCCGAAAGTAATGTCATTAATTTAAGGCGCTGTTCTTCGAGATATTTCAAACAAAAAAGTTTAATACCATTTTGATAGTTTTATGAAAAATGTTTTATATACGAAACATTTCATAGCGTGTTTTGGGAAAGATATCGATTTAATTCCTAATATGTCAGTCAGTTTGATCCGAAAAAATGTTACATTTTAAAATTCCTTTGCATATTTGAAATTTGAAGGACGAAACTAAAATTCTTTCCAGTCGTTTAGTATCATAAAACACTGATCTCTTAAATTTACTGAAAATATTGGAAATTAAATAAGTGACTTCCAAAACACGCTATGAAATATTTCATATAAAACAATTTTTATCTCGAAAAGGAAGCAAAAACGAGCAAAATTGTAGTATTACATTTTTTGTTTCAAATATCTCAAAGAATAACCCCCTGAAATTAATGATATTATTTACGGTTCAGCCTGTATATGTGACAAGTAGTGCAGAATCTAAGGAGATAGGGGAGAGTCGGGTAGTATCGGACATCGGGTAATATCGGACAGTGAGTTTCTTTCATCTACCACACGATGGTAGTACCTGATTGACATGGTTACGTTTCTGTGATGTCGCATAGAGAAACGTAACCATGTCATTCAGGTACTACCATATGGTGGTAAATGAAAGAAACGCACCGTCCGATATTACCCGATGTCCGATACTACCCGACTCTCCTCCTATGTCATTTGTACAGAAAAGAAAAATAAGAAAAAGAAATACTTTTCTATACTGAATGATGTTTCACTTCGAGGTTTCTTTCACTTAGCGTTTGTGAATCTCTATTTCCAAATATTAACTTCATAAAAGAGAAATAGGCGACAGAATTGAACTGATCAATATTTGGAACCATGCATTCGACTCAAGGCTGGTTCACAATAAACCGGGAACGGAAACGGCAACGAGAACGAGAACGGAAATAATTTTAAAATAAATGTATTTATATGTGAACGTTCACAATAGTTAATTGTGAATCCTCACATTTAAATACATTTATTTTAACAATATTTCCATTCTCGTTCTCGTTGCCGTTTCCGTTCCCGGTTTATTGTGAACCAGCCATTAGTCTTACCACTTATCCACCTAACTTCTAACTTGTTATCAAGTAAAGTTCATCCAAGTTTTATATTAAGTCGATGGCTGGTTATATTGCAAACTTTAATATGCCACAAAAAGTTCAGCAGGCCTGTTTACAGTATTTTATTTCCGTCAGTACTTAATTGTATTGCCTTATACGTTTTTTATTATTGTTAATTGGTTTTCCCAGAAATAAAAAAAAAATGCGCGGTAGTTGTGAATGTTATAGTGGTAGATCATTTCGAAATTTGAGACCTACTTGGTAGATCGACCACCAAAGTTTCAAGCTTGCCTTGTCCCTGTAAAAATATAAGGGCATTATACCAAAAGCCACTTCCGTGAAAAAGATGCTGAAAACATTAATGTTGATGTGCAAACTTCTGAAATTAATATTTAGTATATTTATCTTTATAACCGAGACAGGGAGATCAAAAACCCGCTAAATCCAATTTTTTACAAAATGGGCTGGATGGTGCTTTTTAGTTTGTCCCTTATGCGTGGAAGGCAAGAATACACTAATTTCGACAATCATCTGCTTTCTAGGGGCGATTTCAAAACTCGTGGCAGTCAGAACTCCACTTACTCCATGGAATAAGGGAGTTTTTGCACTCCAAGCTTAATTTCCCGGAAGGTGGCAACACTATCGCTCAACCATCTGAGTAAAGTGATACCGTATTCAGAATCTTACAAAAATCTATGAAATCAGTGTAAGTAAGACTATGAAAGGCACAATATGGAGTCGATTTAACTTCCAGAAACCCAAAACACATGCATCATTCCCCAGTCAACTAAAGTACAATTCAGCATTGCCATTGAAGGAAGAAAGAAAAGGACTTGCAAAATTTAATGGAGTTTATTTCTAAGGAAATTAGGATGAATTACCAAACTCTTTTTGCGGACAGTAATAATCTAGATGCACAGGAAGAACATGAGAATGAGAGAAAAAAAACAGAATCTGTAACATGAATCAGACTGTGTTGACATTTTAATATTCTTTGTGGTTATATTTGTGTATTTTTATGTGCTTAAGGTAATTTGTGATTTTTTGTCTCATATATTTGGAATTAAAAAAAGGTAGCAATGTTAATCTTAATAATAAACTTCCATTTTCTCGTATATTCCAATGTTTCATAACGGAATTATGATATACTTATCTTTTTTCTTCACACGGCTCATATTTATTCACTTTTCTTAATTCATACACTGTGGAAGTCAGAAAACCATTAATTCCAGCAATGTTTATTTCAAATTGTAGCATAAAGTAATACAAAAACTTAGGTTTTGAAGTATTGAATTGATAAGGAATGTAATTTTAAACAATATTAATAGATACATGTATAATATTTAAAGTTATTAACACAGATGATAAGTTTTTTGTCTCTCCTGTAAAATCTGATTTATTGGAATTAGAGAGTTTTTGAGTTCCCTGTCTCAATTCTTGAATTGTAAAAATAGAATAAATGCTCTGGTAGCTCGGAAATAAAGAATGCCACTTGCCTCCATCTAGCAACGAACTCGCGACCGTAAATTTCACTACCAATCGGTTTATTTTTTAATAAATTAAGTTCTTAAAGTCAAATTTTCGAACCTAGGATTGAAAACACAAGAAAATAGAGTAACGAGGGAACGATATTGCTGAGCCATGCATTCAGTTAAGCACATAATCTTTCAAGAGAGATTACAACCCGATCAATGTGGATTAAGCGACACAGCAACTGGGACCGTAAAGAAACAGGCTGCGTGCATTTAAACGAAGGCTGAAACAAACGCAGCTCGTTGCCTTGAAAACGAATGGTCGCTAGATGCGTTGTTTTAGAGGCACGAAATGAACTCCATCACATAGGCTATATTAAGATGATTTGAATCCTTTCTTAACAATTTCGTATTGTATTTAAACGAACAGAGGTATTTCAGAGTTTATAAAATTCCCACATCACTCCGATGTTACTCTTAGAGGTGACAGCTGTATCATTTGTATGCTATAAACTTTTTAAGAACAGGTAGACTAAATATCCCACAATCTTCTATGGGGATAAGTGTAATTGTGCATATGTTTGAACATAAATAATAATAATAATAATAATAATAATAATAATAATAATAATAATAATAATAATAGACCGGAAGTTTAGGCATTATGAATCATTAAAATAGGCAGGCAAAAAGGCATCATAAATAGCTAAAATAGGCAGGCAAAAAGGCATTATAAATAACTAAAATACGCAATAAAAGGCAATTACAAAAATCTTGCACTAGACCCCACAACCTTGCACTTCCTACAAAGGGATTTGGGCAGCAAGAAAACCTTTATATAAGTCGAATGCAAATTGAGATTTTCGACTCGATGTTGCAATTGCTGTCGAAAGCAAAGAAATCTTCTTCCCAGTAGCCTTGGAAAGTGCATTTTTGTGTTTGGTTGCACTGATATGTTGCGATATGAAATATTTAGCTAGCTACAACAACGTCGCAATGAAAACTGGAAGAAAAATAACCGTTAAAAATAACGTTAGACCCGCACTCATTGTTGCCTTGTCAAATAAAGGCACGCGATAATAAAAACGCTTACTGTTATACATTTTTGCACGGCAGCACTCATTGTTGCAAAGAGAATATGAACTGACTGAAAGACAATAATATAGCCTACATTCGGTGAAGTCACTTTTATTGTAGCGATTATAAAGATAAATTAAAATATACCTGTAGACAATTTTGATAATAAATTAATAAATAGTAGATAAATAATAAAATAAAGGCAAAAAAAGCATTTATTTTGTTATTAAGCATTTATATTTAAAAAAAAAGGCAGAAAAGGGCAACATGAAACTGTGACGTTTCAATCACAAAGTTATAATTCGTACAGATTTACTTTCAAAATGAAGATAGATTTAACATATTTAAAAAGGGATTCTGCTAAAGTTCCCGTCCCTCATGATGATGATGATGATGATAATAATAATAATAATAATAATAATAATAATAATAATAATAATAATAATAATAATAATAATATAGAGTTCTATTTGACTCACACTTCCTTTCATTGAGAGCATCAGCATTTCCTGTGACGGCAGCGTCTTCCTTCATTTCACTGCATTACCATGGCCTCCATCAATCTCTGTCGGTGACCCATGTCAATGCTCGCCTTTCTGGCTTATCAGGTCGCCAAGGAGACGCGCGAGAATCAGACAGTTGAAGACAGATTATGTCACCAGATAATCCGACAGTCATCTATCAGGAGCCTTTAAAAGTCGCACGTCACTTCCGTATTTTTACCTTCGTCAGTTCTGAAATGATTATGATGATGCTCTCTAACTCCTAAGCTCCATTTCTGGGATATTGGTTGGCTATATATTACATGTTGTTGGTGGTATTAGATTCCCAGTATTGACAAAGTGTGTACCTTTTAATTTACTTCTTCTCTTGGTCTCTCTTCCAGCAATAATATATATTTGATTTCTTCTCCTTAGATATTTTATTTTATGCTTACCTACCACTCATCTCTTTATTTCTCTCTTCGTTATGATATAATATTTGCGTACCATCATTCTTCTTATTGAAATATTAAACTAAAAGTTTTATATGTAATAAGCTAAATAAACAAAAGATGCACTAAAATGATAAAGGGATATTATGAACTGAATCAGTCAAAAATGATATTAAATCTGCCGTGCTTGGGAAAAAGGCATAATTCAGTTTCTACAAACATTTTTTATTAATTTATTGACAACTTACGGAACATCTGTTTGCTTGGGAAAAGAGACATATGTATTTCTCCCATTACAATAATTCATACAGAAGAAAATCAAATCGACATAAACCAATGTGAAGACAGTTTTTTTTCTTTCTTTTGTAAAATTAATATTTTTGACTTGTGTCACTTTCCCGAGCACTATAGAAATGAAGCTAAATGAAATGATGGAAGGAATGACTGAAAAAAATACTATATTAATGATGTGAAAGATGAATAATTTTAATGAATGAATAAATAAAAGTTGTTGTTAACAGCTACGAAGATATGAATGTAAGTTAAATTAATTAATGAAATAGTAAAATTATTAAAGACATAATAATAATAATAATAATAATAATAATAATAATAATAATAATAATAATATTAAAGGGAAAAAGACCTTTAGGGAGGCCGAGATGTAGATGGGAAGATAATATTAAAATGAATTTGAGGGAGGTGGGATATGATGATAGAGAATGGATGAATCTTGCTCAGTATAGGGACCGATGGCGGGCTTATGTGAGGGCGGCAATGAACCTCCGGGTTCCTTAAAGTCTAGTAAGTAGTACTTTATTCTGGCACAGTGAAGGCTGTAGGGCCTTGTCTTCCACTTAAGTGACCATGTGAAATATTCAAATAATTAAATCAATAAGTATATTATATGAAATAATGAACAATTAAAAAAATAGTAAATTAATGATTTCATTAATGAAAGTAATTTGTGAATGATGTGAAAAAATGAATAAATTTAATGAATATATGAATTAATTATTCAATAAAATAACCTAATTTACTAAAAAGAGGGTTATTTTTATTATAATAATTAATTTATATATTATATAATATATTATTATTGTTATTTATTTTAGCCTGCAGAGTTAAGGCCTTAAGACCTTCTCTTCCACTCGGACAGCAAAATGTATACATACAGTACATATGAATTAACTTACAAGCTACAAAGTTTACGAGAAATTGACTCCATGGAAGTTACGTGTACACAAGAGTTAATTATGAATTTAGTAAAATTCCTTTCATTTTGAATTAAACATGAAATACAAATTGTGTAGTAAAATTAAACTAATATACATAGAGTGTTATTTGTTAATGAGTAATACGCACTAATAAATAAATGAGATTAATAAAAGTTTTAATAAAACCAGATAATAATGTGAAATAATGAATAAATGAAATTAATGAGTGAATAGTAAAATAATGAAAAACATTCCAGTTAATGAATCAATGAGATTAGTTAATGAAGAATGTGAAATAACGAACAAGCGAAATTAATTTATGAATGATTCAAATGAAATGAAGTAAACTAATTAATTTTACGAAATGGGGTAATAACACAATTACATTAAATAATGAATAAGTTAAATGAGATTGTAAATGTATTACTGACAGTAATAAGTAAACTATATGGAATAATTAGCTATAGTGGAACATGGATAATTTGAACGTTTTTAATTCGAAATCGTGAATAATTCGGACTTTTCTCTCGGTCACTTGACATTCCTATACAGGGCTATATTAAGAAATCATCTGTAATTCGAATTTCACCTTCTTTAATTCGAAGTTTTTTTCCAGAAATGTCTGTCGAAAATTGTCTAAATGCAGAAATTTAAGATGTTAAACTTCGTGTAAGTGTTTATATAAAGAGTTCATTGTTCCGAGGTGTGGTCTTTCCCAATCCCAATCGTATGTCTGTATTATTTTACTCAACTTGTGTTTGTATGACTATATCAATTTTTTAGTGTTATTTAAATATTAGTCTGTAATCATTAACTTGTATTACTGCAAATTGTATCAGCTTCTTTTGTTTCTGGCTAAGTGGAAGGGAAAGCCTGATGGTCTTAACTTCGCCAGAATAAATAAATATTATTATTATTATTATTATTATTATTATTATTATTATTATTATTATTATTATTATCCGCTATTATTTAACACTTGCACCTTTAGTTGTCACTACCTTACCGGTACCAAAATAAAAAACAAAAATTAAGCAAGGAGTAAAGAGTAAGGAACGAAGGAAAAATATGAAATTATGAAGTAGGAGAAAGAAGGATAAATAGCTAAAATATTTCAAAAAGTAATGAAATACTAAAAAGATATAAACAAATGAACGGTTATTGTTCCCGACCGAACATAAGCTGACGCTTCAAACCTGGTTACTAAGGTTACGTGTACAAACAGAAATTTTCTTAATCCGTGTCCACATTAAGCTCAATGGGACCTCGTTGCTAGGATACAATCTGGGCGTGAAGTAATCAAATTGAGGGTTTCACGGACACAAGGGAGAGTTGTTTGCTTTATTGTTTGGGGAGAGGAGTAAATTCCGCTAACAGAAGAAGATGCGTTGGTTAGGTCACGCCAATACAAGGCGCTTACACTGATAAACAGCGTCACATTGGAGTGGCGGTGGGCGGTATACACTCAATACTTTTTTGGTTTATACAGCTGTTGTATTTTCAAAATGAACTTAGGAATATTTCAATGAAGAAAAATGAAACCCATAAAAGTCCACAAATGAATACAGAATAGGGAGAAATGCCAAAGAAGTTCATACATGTCATATAGGGTACTAGTCAGAGATTTATACAGGCCGTCATGGAAACGATATTGCTGGGATTTCTTGTTGGTACTTCCATGTTTCTGTTACTATAGAAACTCATTTGGGAGAGGAATATTTTTTGTTAAGAAAGTCTACACATATTAGAATTTCTTTATCCATTATTGGTATATAAACTGGTCTTTCTTTCATCGTCCTTAGGAATCTGAACAATGACTTTATTCACAGCAGTGGATTAAAAGTTTTTAATTCACAGCTGTGGATTAAAGTTTTTAATTTACAGCAGTGAATTAAAGTTTTTAATTCACATCAGTGGATTACAGTTTTTAATTGACATGAGTGATTTAAAAGTTTTTAATTCACAGGAGTGCATTGAAAGATTTTAATTCATAATAGTGGATTAAAGTTTTTAATTCACATCAGTGGATTAAATTGACATCAGTGGTATAAAAGTTTTTAATTCACAAGAGTGCATTGAAAGATTCTAATTCATAATAGTGGATTAAAGTTTTTAATTCACATCAGTGGAATAAAGTTTTTAACTGACATCAGTGGTTTAAAAGTTTTTAATTCACAGCAGTGCATTGAAAGCTTTTAATTCATAATAGTGGGTTAAAGTTTTTATTTCACAACAGTGGATAAAGTTTTTAATTGACATCAGTGGTTTCAAAGGTTTTAATTCACAACAGTGCATTAAAAAATTTTAATTCATAATAGTGGATTAAAGTTTTTATTTCACAACAGTGGATTAAAGTTTTTAATTGACATCAGTGGTTTAAAAGTTTTTAATTCACAGCAGTGCATTAAAAGTTTTTAATTCATAATAGTGGATTAAAGTTTTTAATTCACATCAGTGGAATAAAGTTTTTAACTGACATCAGTGGTTTAAAAGTTTTTAATTCACAGCAGTGCATTGAAAGCTTTTAATTCATAATAGTGGGTTAAAGTTTTTATTTCACAACAGTGGATAAAGTTTTTAATTGACATCAGTGGTTTCAAAGGTTTTAATTCACAACAGTGCATTAAAAAATTTTAATTCATAATAGTGGATTAAAGTTTTTATTTCACAACAGTCGATTAAAGTTTTTAATTGACATCAGTGGTTTAAAAGTTTTTAATTCACAGCAGTGCATTAAAAGTTTTTAATTCATAATAGTGGATTAAAGTTTTTATTTCACAACAGTGGATTAAAGTTTTTAATTCACAACAGTGGATTAAATTTTTAATTCACAACAATGGTTTAAAGTTTTCAATTTACAGCAGTGGATTAAAGTTTTTAATTCACATCAGTGGATTAAAAGTTTTTAATTTACAGCAGTACCGGTACATTAAAAGTTTTAAATTCATAATAATGGATTAAAGTTTTTATTTCACAACAGAGGATTAAAGTTTTTAATTCACAACAGTGGATTAAATTTTTAATTCACAACAGTGGATTAAATTTTTAATTCACAACAGTGGATTAAATTTTTAATTCACAACAGCGGATTAAAGTTTTTAATTCACAACAATGGTTGAAAAGTTTTTAATTCACAGAAGTGCATTCGAGTTTTAATTCACAGCAGTGCATTAAAAATTTTTATGCTCGACAATGCCGAAATGTTGTAATTATACACCTGGTAGTAGCCCTTTAATGCACCTCATTAAAGTACACCTAATCATTATAATTCAGTTGTTCAGCCAATGAGAAATCACCATTGTACTGATTGTACCATTATAAAACCGCAAGTATCGATTATTCTCGGATATGCAATCAAAAGACAATTAGCGAAAAGTAGCGGAGGCTGGGAATCCAATACTGTCAAAGAAGGTTATGTTCTGTTACTATAATAATTATTGTTAATTGTAAATAATATTCAAATAAATTCAATTTGTCAACTCGTTTTTCAAATTCTAAATCAATTTCCAGATTATATCAAGCCTAATGTTCATGTTATTCTCTAGATTATAGCAAGGTCAATGATATTCGTGTTTCGGAAAAAATCAATATTTTCGCGTCTGCGCACATCTCACAATTCAGGTCAGTTCCACTCCTCACTTACATAACTATAACATGAACACTTATGAATAATTTCAAGTTAGAAATATGGTCGAGCATAAAAAGTCGTATGAAACTTGCCTATAATGGTAATTAAGACGCTCGTATGAAAATTATGAAACTCGCTTGCGCTCGTTTCATAAACAAACATACTCGCGTCTTAATTACTACCATTATAGGCTCGTTGCATAATGTACTATTAATTCATATAGTGAATTAGAGTTTTTATTTCACAACAGTGGATTAAAGTTTTTAATTGACAATAGTGCATTAAAAGTTTTTAATTCACAGCAGTGAATTTTTTAGTAATTACAGTAAAAAATAACTAATCACATAAATGTTAAAAGGACTGAAATTTGAATAGCCACAATTAAAAATAAGTTAATACTGAAATATATAAAATATATTTCGGCTCTGATTTTTCAACTTTTATTCATTTAGAAATGTCCGTAAGTTGTTTTCGTCTCAATATATTACCGTCCCTAATGCCACATTACAGATATTAATTATGAATAGGCCTACTTGTTGTACATATAGACGTTGAAATTGGACACAGCTATGTACTCATCTATAAATAAATAAAAATTGGAATTTACAATAATACAATAAATCACAGTAAAAACAAAATTATTTACACTGACTACTCGCTTTACGAGTCTCTACACATTAGAACGAGTAACTGTAGACATTTTAAGTGTTTCAAAATAAAAAAAAAAATATCCTTCTTTCCGATAAAATAAGTTTTTTTTTTTCCTAATGAAGTGCTGGCTATCAAATTCTCCTATTGGAGCACTCATTTCTAACTCACTAGTTTTGTTTTGTTTTGACATGTTCACTGAACAGCAGACCTGAAGTGTGCCCGCCGCGCTATACTCCATACATAACACTGTTGCGGGTTGCTCGGAGCATCTAGATAACCAAACGCAGGATTTTAGTTCTGTGGCCGGGAGGAAAAAGGTCTTAAGTAAAAATTTTATCCTTTTCAGGAGAGCAGAAGAAAGATTGAAATTGGTGTCAATTATAGAGTTTTTTAATTAAGAGGTTTTTCCTGGATATTATTTGTTTATACTTCTTCTAAAATAGATAATGTTGCTCATTTAACAATTTTCTTGATTATTTCCAAAAATAGCCGCACTTAAGCCCTTTTAAGACTAGAACCCAAACTGAGTAGAAGGGACTATTAAACATAAGACCTTTTTTTATGTCAAAATAAATGAGAAATGTAAATTATTAGGAATGAAAAATGGGTCTTAAACAATTATAGGACTGTTTACCCTGGTGCTTAAAGTTTTAAAAGGAAACTGGATTAGTATGTGATAAAATGGCTAAAATACAAATTGGACCTGTTTAATAGGGAAGCATGGAAAGTAAGCATGTGATGGTTTGTAAGGAATAAAGCATTAAATATTCTTAAGTCCTTTATTCTGTGTGTGCTCGATTCAAAAAGTTCTTAGGACATTTGGTAACGCTCTATAAATCCAGTCAGGAGTCTTATTCGACTTTAGCAGTTTTACCAGATTGTAGAGAATTATTTCCGCTTTCAGAATTTATAAAAATCTCATTCACAAAAATTTGACTTAAGACCGTTTTCCTCCCGGCCACAGAGTTGTAACTTCAGGGGACCAGAGTAAAAGTACGTTTAAGACAGGTTTCCGGTTTATTCAGGTTCCGATTTAGGTAGGTTTTGCTGTATTTTCAGCTTCCCTTTAAAGTTCACAGTAATGTACTGTAGGCCTATATCTTTTGAGAACTGATTTCATACTATCGATTTTGGGAGGGGGGATGCGTAGTCCTTGTCAAGTTTATAACTTAAAAGCACAACTCTTCAACTTTTAAGTATCTGTTAGAACAGTCATCACAGAATTCCAACGAGATCCTTATGGCAGTCATTTACATGAGGACCAATCGTAAGAAGGACACGGATGAGCAGATGAACACAAAGGCGGATCCCCCTGCATTGTCTTGCCGGTCCAATTGCATCCAGCTCCAATTAGCAGACAATGGTTGGCCTGTCACACCGCCTCGGAGACGGGCCGGTCGCAAGTCGTAAACTTAGGGGAGGAGGGACTCTCCGCCCAAGGAATGCTCTGTGCGGACTACCTTATTGCATAGCGCAGATAACCGATTACCTATGATTGTGGCGGGCTGCCTTCGAGCTTAGGCACAGCACCGGATCGAACCCCCCTCCTCCAGTATTTTTCCCCTTTGTGGCCTGACTCCAAGTTGGGCATTTATGTTGACATTTTATTAAGGGAATCAGGCAGTGATTGAGAGTCAAAAATCCGATTTTATATTTCGTTTAAAAAAGTACAAAACTTGCTCTTTAAAACAATATTTTGGAGAGTATTTCTGCAGATAATCTCTTTAATTTGCCTCTTTAAATTTGGCGATGCATGTAATTCATACAACCTTCTTTTTTTTTAAATGCAGTTTTCCGTAACTTGACATTTTTCAAACTTAAGTACATTTTTCTCTAAAACTAGTGAATCAATTTAAATGAAATTTTTACAGTGTTTTCTGCAGCTTGTGTTCTACATAGTAGACCTACAGGTTTAAGAATATCACACACATAACACGAGAAAAAGAAATATACAGAGCGTAACAAAAGTTTCTGGTACAGTGAAAATTTTAGTTTTTTTCAAACATTTGATGATAAATATCACGTTTTCAACCAAATTATTAATAAAGTATTGCATCACACCACAATCAAGTAGTTCCAACTCCAACATCATAAAATTTGGACATGGTTCCTGAGAAAATGGAAAATAAACAAGAGAATAATTTTAATATACTGTTACAGAAACTTTTGTTACACTCTGTATATGCATTGAAAAAGATTGTAAAAATGTTAAACAAAGTTCAATATTTTTTTTCTGATTCATTTGGGGTGAAATATTTAACTTAATTTTGCTTTATTATTTACAATATATATATATATATATATATATATATATATATATTACTAGATAAATTAAAAAAATACAAAGTATATGAGTGCAGACTGTAGTAAGTAATGTGCACCTGAAGAATGAGGTACATTTAACAAAGTGGGAAAACAGGTTATCAGTTAGGGCCTTTATTTTGCACTTGGATACGAAACTAATTAGTTGTCTTTTATATCACTGAATTCAGAATGATTGATTGTGTTAGCATGGAAATTTTTATTCCACTCTGAGCATTAAAAGTCTAGAAATATTGAACAAAACTTTTGTACTGCACTTTTTTAATCGCACAGGCATCACTACCCACTCCCCTTAAGTCAACTGCTATTATAAAAGGAGCGCACTCAGTTGAGTGACTTGGTGGCCGGGATTCCACAGTAATCTGTATATGCACTATTTCTAGAAGAATTTACTAAAGATTATGCTGCGGATTGGACTTCGGCGTAGTTCAATGGAGAAAGCGCTTGGTACATAGAACCAAGGACCCGTGTTCGATCCCCGGCGCCGGAGCGAATTTTTCTCCTCTAATATCAATTGTTATCATAATTGATATATTCTGTAGGTCCAAAAAAATAATAATCTTTAGTAAAAACGAGTTACCTCCTTGAGGTTTTTTCCGGAGTTTTCCCTCAACCCATTAAAAGCAAATGCTGGATAAATTTCGGCGCTGGACACTGGTCCCATGTCGCCGGCATTACGATCATCTCATTCATACGCTAAGATAACCACCCTAGTTGATAAAGCGTCGTAAAATAATCGATTAAAAAGACTACTGTTCTCCAGTACTGGCTCATGTCCAAGAGATAGAAAGCTGTAAGGAAACGGTTCATTGCCGCCCTCACATAAGCCCGCCATTGGTCCCTATCCTGAGCAAAGATTAATCCATTCTGTACCATCATATCCCACCTCCCTCAAATCCATTTTAATATTAACCTCCCATCTACGTCTCTGCCTCCCTAAAGGTCTTTTTCCCTCCGGCCTCCCAACTAACACTCTATATGCATTTCTCGATTCGCCCATATGTGCTACATGCCCTGCCCATCTCAAACGTCTGGATTTTATGTTCCTAATTATGTCAGGTGAAGAATATAATGTTTGCAGTTCTGTGTTGTGTAACGTTCTCCATTCTCTTGTAACTTCATCCCTCTTAGCCCCAAATGTTTTCCTATGCACCATATTCTCAAACACCCTTAACCTATGTTCCTCTCTCAAAGTGAGAGTCCAAGTTTCACAACCATAAAGAACAACCGGTAATATAACTGTTTTATAAATTCTAACTTTCAGATTTTTTGGCAGCAGACTGGATGATAAAAGCTTCTCAACCGAATAATAACAGGCATTTCCCATATTTATTCTGTGTTTAATTTCCTCCCGAGTATCATTTATATTTGTTAACTGCTGATCCAAGATATTTGAACTTCTCCACCTCTTCAAAGGATAAATTTCCAAATTTTATATTTCCATTCCGTACAATATTCTCGTTACGAGACATAATCATACACTTTGTCTTTTCGGGATTTACTTCCAAACCTATCTCTTTACTTGCTTCCTGTAAAATTCTCGTGTTTTTCCTAATTGTCTGTGGATTTTCTCCTAACATATTCACGTCATCCGCATAGACAAGCAGCTGATGTAACCTGTTCAATACGTGGGGAAAAAAAAGCATTATAATAAACCACCACACACTTCAAGAAATAAGATGGTGATCGTAATGATTATGATGATGGTAGTGGTAATGGTACATCATTTAATGCCAAGACGAGAAAAAAATTCTCTGAGTGCAAGTCGCTGTTCGTAAACATTTCAATTGTTCGCACCGTTGTCCACTAAAATATTTATCTTTGCTCGGTGTGCCGTTACACGCGGATGATCATTAAATTTATATGAGGTGGTTGCTATTCGCGAACATCTTTATTAAGCCTACAGATCATTCGAACTGAAAGACTCCGATGGCAATAAAGTCGTGACGACCAGATCAAAGCCCTCTGCAACACCAATGAAAGCCGCCGAAGCTATATTACACAATTCATTCTCTGAAGTCAATTTGTTGGCTTCTTTGTTGTGTTTAAATAAGGAGGGACACAATTCTAAATCAGTTTAATGTGGCATAAAGTCTGCTGCCGCACCTGAGGAAATCAACTCGCCAGTTTTATGAATACTTACAAAGCAGGTTATAAGAAAATATAATGACGTAGTTAATACTAGTTTATGACACCAGAGTTTGGTAGTTAATATTCTGGAATCGAAAAAGAAAATGGCCACTTACTCAGCTGCACAGGTGAAACGAAAGGTTAATGTTGGTTCCTGATCCACAAAAATAAAAAACCATTTGTTCACGAAATCGAAGGAATTTCCTAAAGAATAGCAGACTTGAAACTATACATGAATAATCGGCAAACTACTATCATCCAGGTATATGCGCCAACGGAATCCAGCACAGAAGAAGAACTCGAGGACTTTCACGCAGCCTTGGATTGGTGGATTGGTCACGGTGAACCCATTGGATGGCCTTCTCGTTCTCCCGACCTCACCCCACTTGAGTTTTGTGTGTGAGGGCATTTGAAAACTTGGTGTACCTGACTCCAATTGAAGCGAAGGAAGATTTCGTCGCTCGGGTACTTGCAGTCGGTGACGCTCTACAGCACATTCCTGGAGTCTTTGATCGTGTACGACAGGCAATGACATGTCGTTGGAGAGTTTGTATTGATGCAGGAGGCCTCACTTTTGAACAGTTTTGTAAGTGATTATAAATTAAAATGGTTTTGAGGAATAAGTGTCATAATTAACGTTACAACTGCATTCTTTATTCTTTATTAGTGTCCGACCCATGGTCACTTAACAAAAAACATTTGTTTTGGTCTCTTCTATCATCATTAGAAGTTTGGGTCACACATGTAAGGTGAATTAGAACAGTGTTCATAGATTAGATAATAAACATACAATATATATATATATATATATATATATATATATATATATATATATATATATATAGAAGTTTGGGTATTGAATTTAGATACACTCTGTATTTACGGAACTATATTTCATAGCGTTTATTGGCTTTGGTCTTCAACCAATCGCAGATCAGTCAAAGACGTTAAATTTTTTTTATGTAGTGCGGTTCTTAGCTAGGATAGGCGTTATCAATTCAAATAAGAAGACTGCTCCCAGGAGTTCCAGTACAGCGAAGCTATGCCAGGAATATTTCTTCATTCTTACACCTTACATTCAACATCCTATCCCAAGAGATGTATTCACGCATACATCTTGCAGCTATGTCTCCGATAGAGCTAATTCAAATTTTTTACTTCAAATAAATAGTTATTAATTTTTAAATAAATATATTTCACATCAGTCTCGGATAAATAGACTTCACTTTTTATCATTCATTCATTCTTCGTTCTTTCAGTCAATACCTAACTGATTAATTCATTCATTCATTCATTCATTCATTCATTCATTCATTCATTCATTCATTCATTCACCTCTCCGTCATCCGTCTGTCCTTCCATTCATTTATGTATTCCGTTTTTATTCGTTTATTCAATAGTTCCTTTATTAATTCAATCATTTGTTTATTTATTCGTTTTTCATTCTTTTCTTCATCCATCCAATCATTCATTTGTATTTTTTCATTTATTCATGTATACTTTTCATTTATCTATTTATTCATATATACTTTTTCATTTATCCATTTATATATGCATACTTTTTCATTCATCCATTTATTAATGTATACATTTTCATTTATCCATTTATTCATATATACTTTTTCATTTTTCCATTTATTCATGTATATTTTTCATTTATCCATTTATTAATGCATTCTTTTTCATTTATCTATTTATTCATATATACTTTTTCATTTATCCATTTATTGATGTATGCTTTTCATTTGTCCATATATTTATATAAATTTTATTTATCCATTTATACATGCATACTTTTCACTTATCCATTTAATCATGTATACTTTTTCGTTTATCCATTTACTTATGTATAAATTTTCATTTATCCATTTATTCATGTATACTTTTTCATTTATCCATTTATTCATGTATACTTTTCATTTATCCATTTATTCATGTATACTTTTTCATTTATTCATTTACTTATGTATACTTTTTGATTTATCCATTTATTCATGTATACTTTTTATTTATCCATTTATTCATGTATATTTTTCATTTATCCATTTATTCATGTATACTTTTTCATTTATCCATTTATTCATGTATACTTTTCATTTATCCATTTATTCATGTATACTTTTTCATTTATCCATTTACTTATGTATACTTTTTCATTTATCCATTTATTCATGTATACTTTTCATTTATCCATTTATTCATGTATATTTTTCATTTATCCATTTATTCATGTATACTTTTTCATTTATCCATTTACTTATGTATACTTTTTCATTTATCCATTTATTCATGTATACTTTTCACTTATCCATTTATTCATGTATACTTTTCATTTATCCATTTATTCATGTATACTTTTTCATTTATCCATTTATTCATGTATACTTTTTCATTTATCCATTTATTCATGTATACTTTTCACTTATCCAATTATTCATGTATACTTTTCATTTATCCATTTATTCATGTATACTTTTCATTTATCCATTTATTCATGTATACTTTTTCATTTATCCATTTACTTATGTATATTTTTCATTTATCCATTTATTCATGTATACTTTTCATTTATCCATTTATTCATGTATACTTTTCATTTATCCATTTATTCATGTATACTTTTCATTTATCCATTTATTCATGTATACTTTTTCATTTATCCATTTACTTATGTATACTTTTTCATTTATCCATTTATTCATGTATACTTTTCATTTATCCATTTATTCATGTATACTTTATCATTTATCCATTTATTCATATATACTTTTTCATTTATTCATGTAGCCTTTAACTTTTCATTTATCCATTTTTATGTATACATTTTCATTTATCCATTTATTCATGTAAACTTTTTCATTTATCTATTTATTCATGTATACTTTTCCATTTATCCATTTATTCATGTATAATTTTTAATTTATTCATATATACTTCTTTATTTATCCATTTATTCATGTATACTTTTTCACTTATCCATTTATTCATGTATACTTTTTCACTTATCCATTTATTCATGTATATTTTTTCACTTATCCATTTATTCATATATACTTTTCACTTATCCATTTATTCATTTATTTCTGGCTTCATTTTTTCATTTTTTATTCATTTATTTTTCATTTTCTTATTTTTCACTTATTTATTCACTTATTTATTCATGCATTCATTCTTTTTCTTTTTCGGTCCATGGTAATTCGGGCAAACTGTGCTAGATACAAGACTTAACACTCATCTCCAGGGCCCTTGTGTCGGCCAGTTCGAAAGCTGCGGATTACAGAATAGTTAGGACATTTATCAACAAGCAGCAAGCATGCCACCGGCCACTTACTAAGTGTGTTAGGACGATTACCACCCAACTGCAGCGGTCAAACCATTACTCAGAGCTTTAAACAGGGCCACCACTGCACAGAATTGGAAAATTTGATATCCGCTGAAACTTTTGGGGCAGAATCCCACATCAGGAAGGGTCAATGCTGCCTCCCACTCTCTTACTACTCCCTCTAATTCGTTGGGGAGTGGTGGGGAACTCTAAAGCTAGAAACTGATGCTCTGATGCTATCTATTATGCATAATCCGAAATTGTGTTTCCGACCATATTGATTTTTATACTACTGTAAAACCTTTTATCTCCACGCTAGTCCATCTCTCTGGCGTGCGGGTGGGTTCACGATGAGGAGGGAGTATTTTGTGCTAGGAAATTTAGAACTTGATACAAAATATTTCTTTTCATCTGGCGTAGAATAATTTCTGTTCAATGTAAAATACACGGAAAGTAAATTAATATTAGAAATATCATTCTTAACTTATTATGTAACTCATGCTGCAGTTTCGACTTCAAACAACGGGGGATTATTGAAATGTAAGAATTTCGGGAAAAATGTTCTTTTGTTTCAGTGATGTAAGCCCAAGTTGAGAGAAATTTTCATTTTGTAGGATAATTTGGCAGAAATGTCTGCTTTATATGAAAATTTGGAGTAGTTTTTACAGAAGAAGGGGAATATTATAAATTGTGCAAAGCATAATGCAGCCGTGGCGAAAATGTGACTCACGAGTACATTGTGGCTCGCAGTGATAGCTATGCATTTCTCTTGCTTCCTACCTCCTCCAACCCTCACCTTCTCACTCAATGAAATCAAACTTCGTTCCATTTGTATTTTTCTCTGACCTGCGAGTGGCGTATCGTCGCAATGTCTCTCTCGAAACCATGTACCTCTACAAAAACGAAAGTTTTAAGTAGGATGGGAGGCCGAATTTTTTTGCTGCCAATATGATGAGAATATTAAATGTATGATTTGTTCACAACTATTACGAGGAAAACGGTTGTATAATATAAAACGGTATTATACTACATGTTACTGATGAAACATTAAAAGGTTAAATATTATTATTATTATTATTATTATTATTATTATCATTATTATCATTATCATGATCATCATCATCAACATCTCTGTACGGCCATCCTTTTTCAGTAGATGTACGAAGAATGTGGTTAGATCTTCAATTTAAAGTCACAGATTTACTATGTGATGTTAAATGAAAGCTAGATGTAAGGATTTGACAAATGTTGAATTTTTCAAATCTTTGCCAAAAAATAAATATCAGAAACTTCGTTCTTTCGCTTGCTCTTTTGACGCCATGTTCCCCACAACTTCTGTTTGTGAAACATTATTTTCAAGAATGAAAATAGTAAAAGTCAAATTTAGATCACTACTGACAGACAAATACCTTCGTGATCAACTATGACTGGCAGTAAGTGACATAATTCCAGATTTTGAAACTCTGTCGCTGAGACATTCTGAAGACAGTTAATTTTAGATTGTGATAATTTGTCCTATGTTTTATTGTTAATTTCTTTCTTCGTTACACTATTAAACATTAGTTTGTAGCCTTGTACTGTAAAAGATTATATTTAAGTGCTTGACGTAAGGAAAATGAAAATCCGTTAATAAGTCAGACAGTTGCTTCATTTCCCCTTCGGGTGTCCGCCTCTCTCCATAGGTGCTATGCACTTTGCAGGTTACACAGTGGCTCGGCGCACGATCACATTTTCGCCACGGCTGGCATAATGCATTGCCTATATGTAAACAACAAAATGTAAATAAACTGCAAATTTAAATAACTATGTAGATTTATATGTAAAAATTAGTGTAAATTTAAACGTAAATACTAAATATTGGTGCCCTTCATTTCAAGCAGCTGTTATGAGGTACTGAGATTTGTAAATGACATCAGAATAATTTAAAATTCATATGAATTTAAATAATAACGTAAATAAATGCAAATAATTATTGTAAATAAATATAAATACTGGAAAATAAATTTAAATAATATGGAAAACAAAGACATAGCGGTAGACAGGTTTAAGCTCACATTTACGTAATCTGACATCGAACTTATTTTAAAATGTTCTGTACAATATCTCCTACATTCTTTTTAATTTTGTACGCTATTCTTGAATCACCCTGTGTAATCGACCTACGAATAGGGCAATTTGACTTTCTAAGTATTTTGAAAATATCTACTCCTGCCAAGTCTTTATATTTTCCTGTAATTTATATCTTTGCTTGTCTGATTTTTATAAGATAAAATGTGGATAAAGATTGTATTTGATCAAATAGTCATGATTATGGCACTAGATCATGTGATGATTTGAGTTTTAAATATTGTAGCACTTCCAAAATATTGAAAAGTTGGGAAACTATGGGAATAAAATTCTTTAACGCCTTGTCTATAAATGCTAAATGTGTTGCTCTTTTACATTTTAAAAATGTTCTCTTAAAGTGGCTAACTGTTGAGGCTTTTTACACTGTTGATGAGTCCTTTAATGTGGAAAGAATGATCTTGTCTTTTAATTTGTAATATTTCCTTTTTAACGAAGCCTACTGTTATTTTAATTATTTAATGACAAATAAATATTACTCTGATCAGGAAGAGGAAAGGAAATTGCTGGGTCACTGGCTGAGAAGAAACTGCCTACTGAAGGCTGCACTGGAAAGAATGGTGGACGGGAGAAGAGTTCGGGGTAGAAGAAGATATCAGATGATAGACGACATTAAGATATATGGATCATATGAGGAGAAAGAGAGGAAGGCAGAAAATAGGAAAGACTGGAGAATGATGGGTTTGCAGTGAAAGACCTGCCTTTGGGCAGAACACTAAATGAAATGAAGGAATAAAATTATTATTATTATTATTATTATTATTATTATTATTATTATTATTATTATTATTATTATTATTATTATTGACTTTCCACATAAGTGTAATTTTAAATCTTCATGTTTTTTAAATCATTAAATATTTTGTTATTAAAATCTGCTTTCAGTCCATTAAAGAAATTTCATGAGTGACTGCACACAAGGCAAATGATACAAACATTTTTTTTATATAAATTTGCTTTCCACACATCTATAAGAGATACAGAAGAGTCCAAATAAATATGTAATCAATTATGCTATCTGTGTTAATCATACATTTTTTAATAAAATCAGTTACCAGACTGCGCATATCAAAAAATGAACTAGTCCACAACTGATAGTGTCGTGTTTACTTGAACACTACTTCGAGTTTAGACGAGAAATGCTGACGACTGTCGTAGACCACGATTCATCTCCGCTTATGAGAGTTTTTATATAATTCTTTGTTACTGGTATCGATTTCAAGCATGATTTATTCAACTTCAATAAGAAATTCCTTTTAATCTTGTGACACGAGCCACGGAACGAATTGTGTCGCTACAAGTTTCATTCTCAGATGACCCGCGAAAACGTTTCAAATAATGGCCCGTGGAGTCACCAGACCTTCTTCCAATCCAACATTTGTAGACCTGTAGCTCTGGCCTAAAATTTTGCACATGCTTCTGCCAATTTATAATTTCGGTATGTCAAAACCAGACAAACCTAATGCTCTGTTTCCCTCGACATTTTGAACTAAATTTTCTGTCTGAAAACGACTTATAAATACGTCGGCTGTATTTTGTGACGCTCTGAAGTTACATTGTCCAGTTGTACCCAATATGGAAATCTTATATTATATCTAGATCTACAAAAATTCAAATCTTTAACAGTAATGTGAAATCAGTCTTATTATATGGCTGTGAGACATGGAAAACAAGTAAAATTATACAAAATAAACTGCAAACATCTGTTAATAAATGTTTACGAAGAATTTTAAAAATTAGATGGCCAGATATAATCACAAACTCAGAACTATGGAAGATAACAAATCAGAAAGAAATCACAATAGAAATCAAAATACGAAAGTGGAATTGGATAGGGCACACAATCAGGAAAGAAGATGGAGCAGTAGAAATAATGGCTTTGGATTGGAACATCCGGGGTAGTAGAACAAGAGAAAGGCCAAAAAATACATGGGAGAGAACAGTTTTGGAGGTAATTGCTAGGGAAGGGAAAACATGGAGCGAAGTGAAGAAGTTCGCTACAAATAGGGTCCGATGGAGGCACTTTGTGAATGCCCTATGTTCCTCGAGAGGAGATACAGGAGTTTGATTGATTGATTGATTGAGTGATTGAAGTCACATTACATTCATTATGCGACTTGCATGTAACAAATAATTTATATTACATCTGATATGTTACCTCGAATTCTATTGTAAGCACAAACTATTTACTTCCAAATTCACTCTCCATTTGTAGTTATTACATATTAATTTGGTATCAATTCAATTATCGTGCAAACCAAAATTCATAATTAAATTATTTAATTAAATTAATTTAGTATCATAAAGGTAGAGGTAATGAAATATGGACGTATAATACTGAATTCGATAATCTCCATTCTTTTTAAGTTTCGGACATAAGCCGCTGCTCAATTGTTCATGCAGTGAAATTAGTTCTGCGGGCGATTTTGATCGATTGAAGCCCCACTTCTGTCAGTAATCCGGCCAGGAGATGAGAAATTAATGAATCAGGTTGAAATCATAACGTTGGGTGATTGATATGCCCCGTGCAATTCTGCGGAATTAAGACCAGCGTGGCCTAAATGATGTAACAAGCGGTGTGGCCAGGGAAAACAATTCAGTGACTGAGAGGTACACAACTTTGACGTACTGGCAAACTGACAAATGTGATAACGAATGACCTGTCCGTATTAATTATGTAATTCCGAGCGTCTTCCTCAAGAAGTATGGGGGAATATACGTAAAATTAACAAATAAGCCTAAAACGAATTAAAACACGAATGTGAAATGAATGATTACATAGACAACGAAATGCCGGATGAATTGACATATACTAATTTATCAAATACAGAAAGAACGAAAAAGCACATACAGACTATATATACATTAATTCACAGAGGTAATAGATCAAGTCAATGCGAATGAAGTTTTGTCAAATAAGTTTTTTGATACGTCCAATAGTTTTGAGAATGCGAAATGTAGCGTGTTGCAACGTTACAATGCTCCTTGATGTCATTGATCCGCGGGGGGGCATAGTGTAACTGCAATCATCCGCTCCGCAAGACTTGCGAGAGGAGAATGTAAATAAAAACGTCTCATCAGATACGTTTCGATAAAATTATTGTACATTCGTAACACTTAACACATTACTTAATAATAGGCTACTGTAAATTTATTGTTTTTATTTATTTATATTCTTTTTAGTTTTAAGTGTATTATTGCAAGCCAAAATTACACACATTAACAAAGAAGATTATATTATTTCCAGAATAAAAAAACTATCAGATAAAATGGTTGGAACATGTGGAAAGAATGAATCAAGATCGATTCCCAACAGTATTATTGAACTATTATCCCAAGGGCAGAAGAGATCAAGGACGTCCATATAAACGATGCGATGGAGAGATCAATTTTAACTAACATTAAATAATATTTTAGTATGTATTTTAAGCTGTAATTTTAATATTTTAAATAAACTCAGTAAAATTATAATACGGTATATTACTTACTTACTTACTGGCTTTTAAGGAACCCGGAGGTTCATTGCCGCCCTCACATAAGCCCGCCATTAGTCCCTATCCTGAGCAAGATTAATCCAGTCTCTATCATCATATCCCACCTCCCTCAAATCCATTTTAATATTATCTTCCCATCTATGTCTCGGCCTCCCTACAGGTCTTTTCCCCTCTGGCCTCCCAACTAACACTCTATATGCATTTCTGGATTCGCCCATACGTGCTACATGCCCTGCCCATCTCATACTTCTGGATTTAATGTTCCTAATTATATCAGGTTAAGAATACAATGCGTGCAGTTCTTTGTTGTTTAACTTTCTCCATTCTCCTGTAACTTCATCCCTTTTAGCCCCAAATATTTTCCTAAGAACCTTACTCTCAAAAACCCTTAATCTCTGTTCCTCTCTCAAAGTGAGAGTCCAAGTTTCACAGCCATACAGAACAACCTGTAATATAACTGTTTTATAAATTCTAACTTTCAGATTTTTTGACAGCAGACTGGATGACAAAAGCTTCTCAACCGAATAATAACAGGCATTTCCCATATTTATTCTGCGTTTAATTTCCTCCCGACTGTCATTTATATTTGTTACTGTTGCTCCAAGATATTTGAATTTTTCCACCTCAATACGGTATATTACTATAATATTTCACCTAAGCACAATACTTGAAGCCGGAACAGGCCAATGGCCTACGCCATGCTGTTGTTGATGATGATGATGATGATGATGATGATGATGATGATGATGATGATGATGATTAACAAAGATTTTACAATACTATTGTAATACTTCTATATGAATATTCTTCAAAATTAAAAAATTCATACCAATATCACATTCAAATACACATTACAAATTGCTGTATAATAGTACATTAGGCAACGAGCCTATTATGGTAGTAATTAAGACGCGAGTATGTTTGTTAATGAAACGAGCTCAAGCGAGTTTCATAATTTTCATAAGAGCGTCTTAATTACCATTATAGGCAAATTTCATTTTACTTTTTATGCTCGACCATATTTCTAACTTGAAATTATTCATAAGTATTCATGTTATGGTTATCTAAGTGAGGAGCGGAACTGACCTTATAAATTGTGAGATGCGCGCAGACGCGAAAGTATTGATTTTTTCCGATTAACGAATGTCATTGACCTTGATATAATCTAGAGAATAACATGAACATTAATCTTGATATAACCTGGAAATTGATTTAGAATTGAAAAAAGAGATGACAACTTAAATTTATTTGAACATTTTATACAATTAACGCTAATTATTATAGTAACAGAACATAACCTTCTGCGACAGTATTGGATTTCCAGCCTCCGTGACGTTTCGCTAGTTGTCTTTTGATTGCATATCCGAGAATAATCGATACTTGCGCTTTTATAATGCTACAATGGTGATTTCTCATTGGCTGAACAACTGAACTATAATGAATAGGTGTACTTTAATGAGGTGCAGGTGTATAATTACTACATTTCGGCATGGTCGAGCATAAATAAAATTAGAACTCAGTCACACCAGAAAAGCAAGATGCTTGGATGTTTAAATAAATAAATAAGTTAATTAATTAATTAATTAAGTAAATAAATAACTCAATAAACAAAAAATAAATAAAATAAATGAATAAGTAAATTAATTAACGAAATAAATAAACAAATATGTAAATGAGTGAACAAATAAATAAATAAGGAAATTAATTAATTAAGTAAACAATTAAACGAACATATAAATAAATAAATACATTAATAAATTAACGAAGTAAATAAACAAATAAATAAAACAAACAAATAAATAGGTTACAAAAATAAATAAATTCGAGGGACCGAACAAGGATCTCCTACGCACAAAGTCGACGACCTTGAGATTCAGCTTTGCGTCTATAAATCCCTTCCAGCCTGTCATACTTCAAACGAAACTATCTACAGAGATACGCTGGCATCCTGATGGAACAATTCATACCAGGCCGAGCTCTCCTCGTTGGTGGCAGAGTGGACGCTTTATTTTAAACAGTTCCCAGTTATACTGAAGAACTCCTGACGTAAGATGAAAGAGGTAAATCACGCCAAAGTCTCTCCTTGCGAAGTTTCACGAAGTGCGAGAGAGAAAATTGGAACATTTCTGTGCCATTACGTAAGACGAGTTGCGGGAAGTATAACCTCCAGGACTTACTTACTCGCTCACTTCCTCTTTTATTTCGCGGCGACTGCTGGCAGCCATTTGCTAAATTGGGCGCCCCCGGCGACGCTAGCTTGTCTTGCTGCCAACAATTGGATTCCTCACCAGATAGCGCGCGTGTTGCCTTGCGTGAGTGTAACAACCCCTTCCTCCCCATACAACGCTTTTTACAAAGGAATTGTTGTTCTGGACTGAGTAAGTCAACCTACTTTATCGTGCAGTTCTCCTCCTGTTATGTTGGCAATCCTGCTCTACTACTTATTGCTAGCATGCCAGAAAAAAAGTTACTTCCTCGACTTGAAACCCGGTTGTATCACAATAAAACATACTTACAAATCAAAATAAATGCATGGGTCGTTTGAAAAATATTTAGAGTGGCAGTGTTGCTAATACAGGGACATAATTTTATTTTCACTAACATTTTTAATATTAACCTATCTATACCTTTAGAGAACCGGAAACACCGCTTGCTCCCCCCTCCAAGACTGGAGTTCGATGATACTGGCGTAAAACACAAATCACTCTACTAGGTATAGGAAGAAAGAAAAGTAGTTCATCCATTTACGTAAACTAGGAAATATCGCGATTTTGAGTTTGATAATTTTCATTAGGTTTTTCTTTAATCAAAGTACAGTACTGTATTAAGTATAAGTGTTTTTACTCACGAAGTGAGTTATCCCTGCGAACGTATTCATTATGCAGTGTATATTATACTGTCTACAGCACATTAGCGTACAATATAGAGAAAGAAGTTAAATTGAAAAATAATCATAATATGAATATTTAAACACAATTTTGAAAATGGTGGCCGTTCATTTCGATACAGGCTTCAGTTCTTTTGTGCATATTATCGCACTATAGACTATTGCATCTAATTCCAATTGCCAGTTTCGTCCGTCGTACTAGTAACTCATGTTGAAATAATTCTGTACCTACCTACTCTACGTACTGTAAATTCAATCTTCACTTCTGCCCGACCCGAAAATATAAAATTACTCAGACATGCTCTCTACTGTCCGTCCAAGTGGTTATGCCGCAGGATTGTAGAAAGGGAGGAAATCACGTGACAGTTAATTACTTAACGAGGCCCTTTTATTTAAGTTAAATTAAACAGCCGTATAATATTAACTTACGTAAACTTCCAATTCCTAAGAGAAATTAATGTTTTCAGAAAAGAGCTAAGACAGCCCAGCTATTACAGAGGGGCGAGCAGAAGCAGGTGTTGGAAATCGGGATGCGACGTAGGCAAACGGACAGTACCTGTGCGAAAATATGATTCAATATTGAAAGCTCTTTCGCCACTGGAAAACGCGAACATATTTCTGGAACGTACTATACTCAGTAACTCAGTACTGCTTACTATCTGCGGTCTTGGTTCTGTGTGGAGTTGTAACTTCCTTAGTAGAAGGGGTGGGAGTGAAGTACATTCAAAACTTCAGGTACAATAAAAATTGAAGTAAAAATAAAATGATGTCCCAGTATGTGTAAGTCAAAGTTAAGATACTGTTCATTAAAATATTGTGACTTTTATACAATAATGTGACTTTTATTTCTACCTTTAACCCTTTGGGGTATTTCAATAGCGTGGACGGTTTTCGTGTAAATTTAATTTACAAGCCACTAATTTCAAGCCACTGAACAATCCCACAAGATTGCAACTTTGTAGCCTGAGAGGGAGATGGAAGATAGTTCATCTAGGGAAACAGCCCTGAGTTCGTTGACTCCTACATTTGTATTACAACAAGAAATAACAGTATGTTAGCTGCGATATTTCCGGAGTTCTGAAACTTCCAACTTAATTTTCTAATTAACTGTGCATTTAGTCTCAAAACATAATATTGTAACTTTTATACAACAATGTGACTTTTATTTCTACTTTTAACCACACACCCGTCAACAATGTGTATTCCACTCAACACAGTGACACAGTAGTCGTTATTGCACTTCACACAGCGACAATGACAATACACGTGTATTATTGAGAAGAACAACAATGTACTCCTAATTTCAACCAATGTTCACAAAGCACTAAGTGCAGAACAAAACTGTCAGTTCTCAGCCCGCAGTTCGTTCGCCTTGGCTAGTTCTTCTAGCTCACTCACTCACTCAAGTTCACTGTACGTCGAACCCAAGCCTTCCAGATACAGTTTACTACACATCGAACCCAAGCCTCCCGATACGTCGCACTCGTCTGGATACTGCCAAAGTTACGGACTCACTGAAGGGGAGAGGATGGTATTTTTTTAAACTTTTTTCCTATTTCGTATAAAATATATTTTTTTTTTTTGTATGTAGAGACCTCATAGCTGTGGCAACTCAACCAAATAAAAATATTTTTAAAAAATTATTTGGGGGCCCAAATTTGAACAAATATACCCAATGCAGGATTGTACTAAAACCGATATAACTAAACCGTTTTTAAAGATAGATTAAAACAGTTTTTTGCAATGTATTTGCAAACTGTTCTACAAACTGTCTGTAACAGAATTTTGATACTTGTCCCTACGTTTGTAAAATAAACAATTAAAATTAATAACAATTTTCTGATTTCCTTTCTTGCAAACAAACGGACGTATTTTTTAAATGAAATCACTTAACAAAATTCTCTTACAGAGAAGAGTTTCCTAATAATCTAAAGAATGTGTGTTGTAAATTTCATGCATGTATCTTTAATAGTTCAGAAATTATATCCATTTTTGTCTGGCAATGTAGCAAAAAAAAATGAAGTTACTGGAAACAGATAAAAGCGGGCGTGTGATTTAAAAATCCATAGCGCAGGAAGTTTCAAAATGACGTCTCAACATCCGATAAGGGCACAAATGCGTACAAAATGTTATGCAATGCATTCCACACATATCAAAGGGTATTTTAAAGAAAATTTTTTCTTTTAATTTAAATTACCGGAAACAACAATAAAAGTGGGCGAGTGATTTAAAAATCCATAACGCGGGAAGTTCAAAAATGGCGACTCAACATCCCATAAGGGCACAAATACCCACAAAATGTTATGCTATGCATTTCACACATATCACACAGTATTTTCAAGATTTTTTTTTTTAATTTGCTCATTTTTCACCAAAAAATACCATCCTCTCCCCTTAATTTCACTGCACGTCGAACTCAGGTCCCCCTTGCTCGCTGCTGTCCAAGACTTGAAGGCTGACTGGAGACTAACTAACTTTCGAAGACTCACTCGCCCTTCTATTTATTAATTCACACGTTCTCGAATCTTCGATTCGCGTTGCTCTGCGAACCTTCCAGAGGGATACACTTCTAGAAGTTTCCCCTGCTCTCTCCGCTGCGCGCCGTCCCGTAGTTTTCCTTTCCCTCGCCCGTACCCCACTACAGCGCCTACCGAAGCTCGAGTTTCGTCTCTCCGCGCCTTCCCTCTCACTAGATGCACGCGTAACTTCCTGACGCGACCAGAATCTTCCAGCATGGCGCCACAATATAGTAGCACTTGTATTTGTCTCTTTAAGGGGACACTCCACTAAAAATAATAACTTTCTCCCTAATAATTTGTTTTCAACTAAATTTTGAGACCACGTCTACTATGTAAAGGAACAACAAAATCCAAATTTTGAACTCCCAAATGTTTCTGACTTTTGACTTTTTATTTTTATTTTTTGTTATTTTTAGATATATTTTCAAACCCCAGATTTTAGTAGAAGATCGCAATTTTAAAGATTTCTTGTTTTGTTACATTTTCAAGACATAGAGAAACATTTCTATGCATTATTTTATGAAATATCTCATTTATTCACTTTCAAAAATAAATTTTGTAATGTTAAAAATGTTTTTTCTATATTTCATTACGAAAAATATTAATAATATAAACTAGCTGCATTTCTCACAAAATAAATGCATAGAAACATGCAGCTACCTCATAAATACTTGCAGCAAAAATTTCATCCAGATTGATTAATATTTGGCATAAGAATGCTGGTGTTGAATCAACAAAAATGAACAGAGAAAAATAGATTTGAAAATAAAATGAATATTTATGTAAATTAATATTCTCCTCCGCTACATTCATCTAGTAACTTCAGGGAGCCAAGAAAAATTTACTAGTTTTGTAATCAAATATTTTAAAAAAGAGTTCTTCGATGTAAAACAATTTTGACAGCTCTTTAAATTCCACGCTCCCTTCCAGCCAAATTTAAAAAATGTAAACATATTTGTAATCAAAATTGAGCTGAATCCATATGGGGTATGGAAATTTAAATTCTGAAGAAGTGAAATAGCTAAAAAAAATTGGGAAAATTTTTATGATTTTCAGTGGAGTCTTCCCTTAAGGGAAAAGGAAACTGAAAATTTGAAATTCATTGTTTTGATTACATTCAAACCACCGTGAGTTTAGTATTAATATACTTCTATCCTGCAGCGCTGCAAAACATTCCATATTCACATTTCCTCATTGGGTGGATGCTATATTTGAGGAAATTGTGGCTACAAAACTTTTTTTAGGTATTCATAGTGGAAAGTCAGGCAAATCACCTCTGTTTATGTGGTCTGAAACAGAGGCCAAAATGGGGTCATATGAAGTGGTAATTTGCTTGAATGAATATTTGAATGCAAAAGTAGATGCAGAAGTTAAGAACTTTACGTATTGAGTGATGGGGCTGCAGGACAAAATAAGAATCATTGCATGGTTGCATTTTTGTCTTCAATGATCAAGTTCAGGAACTTTAAAAATATTCTACATTAGTAAAGTCACATTATAGGACACAGTTTCTTACCCTGCGATAGATATTTGGTGTGATTAAGAGGGTGAAATGGGAAGAGGAAAAAATTCAACATTACACAGAATGTTTGGCCGATGTTAGAAACACTTCAGGGCAGGAATTTGAAGACTATAAGAATCACTCCCTTCAGTATTTGAAAAAGACAGCAACAAAAAGTGGAGAAAAATTCAAAATCTCTGAGTATAAAGTATTTACATACAGTTCAACTCATAAAAATGAGACTGCAGTTTCACGAAAAATATCAAATGTTGTGATTGATTATTTCAGATTAATTAAGCCAAATTCTAAGCCAGATCTTCCCAATGTACCTTCGTACATTACACCCTTTCCAGTGAAAGCTGCCAAAATTCGAGACTAAAACACAATAAAACATTTTATGACACAGGAGATAGTCTCATATATAAAATCGCTGCAGTCAGCAGAAAATTTGCCCGATTCTGAAGTGATTAACATGTTAATGAGTTTTGTACAACAAATTAAATGCATTGGAAACCAATGTCATTAGTTGTCATTTACATTATTGACCGTAAAAACCCACAAATTAACCGTCAAAGCCACCCGATATGGTTTTAAATTATGCAAAATTTTATGTAAAGGCTCCGTATTGAAAGAGGGACCTAATATTTAATTATTTTGGAAATTTATGTATCCTGAAAAATAATTAGTAGAAGCTTCTTGTCATGGTTATGAAAGGATGTTACAAAGATGTACTTAGAGGTATTTTGTGGTAACAACAAATATTTTTTCAATTTTCTAAAAGTTTGAAATAATGAACCTGCAGCCCCTCTTGGATTCTGGGATTTAATTGTTCACGCTTTTAGTAAACGAAGCGTCCACTGTAAGAATGATGGATGTCATTTGGAATACATTTTGCAGGAGAAGCAATTGAAAGTTTGAAATGCTTAGCGCTCAAAGATTAACTGTGATTTTCCGATGATAACTGGACAATGACTATCAGTGTTAATGCCATATAACTCTCTATGTACATTCTATATGTCTTAAGCTATGCATTGATAGTCTTGGTTCATTTTCGACAAGAAAGTGACATCCATCTTTCTTGCAGTGGACTCTTCCAATATGTTTAATCGTGTCTACAGGGAAAATCGGTTCACAAAGTCAGTAATTTTAAAAATATTAGAAACCTTATAAGAATAAAGTTATAGAACATTACTTCGTTTGGAGTACATAAAAAGCCTCGTTTACGACACATCGTTGGAAGACCCAGAAAACTTTTAACTAGAATATTTCCAATATTTAAAGTGGTTTGGTAGATAGACTATATGGAGAGCATTTGGGAGCAAGCGCCAGAGATTCCTTCTCAACTGAATTGTTGGTCACCAATTCGAACGACTTTTGGTTTAATACAACATTAATTGTAAGTTCATGTAGAGTAAAGGTTGGTAATACTGTGATACTAATAATATTATGATAGTTCTTTTTGAGAATTTTTGTACAATTTTACCGAGCGAGATCGGTTTTTTGAGTGAACGTATTAAGGCAATGTTCGTGGACAAGTTTCTGCACAAAACCGGTCCTTCTCTTGTTCAATAAAATTGTAAAAAAATTTTCAAATGTATTATCATAATATTATTAGTATCACAATATTACCAACCTTTACTCTACTTAACTTTCTGAAAAAAAAATTGTTATTATTTAACGGTATGTTGCCCATAATGGAATCCCTGACATATACCGGCTTTATGGACCCATAACTTCCCAGAGCATACATTTCTATTTAAAATCTTATATTTTAACCCCTCTACAAGTCCTTTCAGTTCCACCACAACCTTTTGATTTATTCTACATGATAGTTTATGAGGTTTCCAAATCAGGGAAACATTTCGTCGAGTTCTCCCTAGAAACCAAATGGAACGGAACATAACGGACACGACATTATTGACATTTGATGGTAATGTCATCAGTCATCACACATACTGTAGTCGAGACAAGCAGGCTGTAATCGGTAAGAATAACATTACTGGCTTGATTACACCTCCATCCTGTGAACATTAATCTTTTCATGAAGGTTGTTGTCTTCTATTGGCATATTTTCATTCTACATTAATAAAATATAGATTAATATCCTGGGAACCACCGGCGTAGCTCTGTCGGCTAAGGCGCTTGCCTGCCGATGCGGAGTTGCAATCTGGCGCGAGTTCAATTCCCGCTTGGGCTGATTATCTGGTTAGGTTTTTCCTCTCCCCAACCGTATGGCAAATGTCAGGTAATCTATGACGAATCCTCGCCCTCATATCCCCAAATACCATCTCGCTATCACCAATTCCATCGACGCTAAATAAAATCGTAGTTGATGCAACGTCGTTAAATAACCTAGTAAAAATATTCTGGGATAACTCATCTGAAGCTAAACATGTTTTTGATTTACAAAAGAAAGTATAGGGGCAATGACAGGTACGCATAAAAGAACATCGAAATATTTATCTTACTTTGTTCAGTGCATTCTATTCCTGATGATTTTTATATAATAACACAAAGATATACGGTTTTTAGTAATTATCAAGACATTCATAATATTTTCTTATATTTTTATGGCTTTTAAGGAACCCGGAGGTTCATTGCCGCCCTCACATAAGCCCGCCATCGTCCCTATCCTGAGCGAGATTAATCCAGTCTCTACCATCATATCCCACATCCCTCAAATCCATTTTAATATTATCCTCCCATCTATGTCTCGGCCTCCCCAAAAGTCTTTTTCCCTCCGGCTCCCATCCAACACTCTATATGCATTTCTGGATTCCCCCATACGTGCTACATGCCCTGCCCATCTCAAACGTCTGGATTTAATGTTCCTAATTATGTCAGGTGAAGAATACAATGCGTGCAGTTCTGCGTTGTGTAACTTTCTCCATTCTTCTGTAACTTCATCCTCCTCTTAGCTCCAAATATTAGCTATCCTAAGTACCTTATTCTGAAACACCCTTAACCTCTCTTCCTCTTTCAAAATGATAGTCCAAGTTTCACAACCATACAGAAAAACCGGTAATATAATTGTTTTATAAATTCTGACTTTCAAGTTCTTTTAGAGCAGACTGGATGACAAAAGCTTCTCAACCGAATAATAACAGGCATTTCACATATTTATTCTTCGTTTAATTTCCTTCCGATTGTCATTTATATTATAATATTTTAATACAAGATAAAAATCAGATCTCCATTTAGTCTCTGTTAGTTTAAGCTGTTATAAAAAATGTGTTCACTATGTACTGAGGTATTCGATTAAATGCCTAAATGTCTTAAAGCCTTGAAGGGCCAAGAGAAATTGTTCAAAGTAAAATGAACCAAATTTCTACATAATCATATATTCTACTTAACTGTTATATTGTTTATTCATATAAATTGGATTAATATGATTGCTATGTATTGTAAAGCCACCAGCGTAGTTCAGCGGCAGACTCGTTTGCCTGCTGATCGGAACCTCCGCTCGGACTTGTGTCGAATCCTGTTTAGGTTGACTGCTGTCTAGTTCGATTCTTTCCGAGATTTTCCCCAACAGTAAGGTAAATATCAGGTAATTTATGGTGAATTCATCGACCTCACCTCATCTCGCAGGAAAAATAAAAATATAGAATATGTTTGTGTAACTCTTGATTTGTTCCACATCTTAAAGCTTCAATTCTGATGTAAGATTTACGCGATACAATAAATGAAATGAAAAAAAATATATATTAATTTTATTTACAACCAGAATATTGTACGAAACAGAAACATGAAAATTGGAGATTTATCTTTCGAGGAGGTGGAAAAATTCAAATATCTTGGAGCAACAGTAACAAATATAAATGACACTCGGGAGGAAATTAAACGCAGAATAAGTATGGGAAACGCCTGTTATTATTCGGTTGAGAAGCTTTTGTCATCTAGTCTGCTGTCAAAATATCTGAAAGTTAGAATTTAGGAAACAGTTATATTAACGGTTGTTCTGTATGATTGTAAAACTTGGACTGTCACTTTGAGAGAGGAACAGAGATTAAGGGTGTTTCAGGATAAGATTTATAGGGAAATATTTGGGACTAAGAGGGATGAAGTTATAGGAGAATGGAGAAAGTTATACAACGGAGAACTGCACGCATTGTATTCTTCACCTCACATAATTAGAAACATTAAATCCAGACGTTTGAAATGGGCAGGGCATGTAGCATGTATGAGAGAACCCAGAAATGTATATAGAGTGTTAGCTGGGAGGCCGGAGGGAAAAAGACCTTTGGGGATGCCGAGACGTAGATGGGAGGATAATATTAAAATGGATTTGAGGGAGGTGGGATATGATGATAGAGACTGGATGAATCTTGCACAGGATAAGGACCGATGGCGGGCTTATGTGAGGGCGGCAATGAATCTGCGGGTTCCTTAAAAGCCATTTGTAAGTTTTAAGTAAGTGGATAAGATCAAGTATATCCCTCTACCAAATTTGATGTATGTAATTTACTATATCTTGTGGCAGACGAGGTATTCTTGGGAGTGTAATTTGGGTCGACTATCATGTAGACATTGTTTGACGTACAAACTTTTTTCCAATATCTTAATACAAGAACACGTTTCGATGCAACGTTGAACTAATGACGTTGTTTCGTTATCCACTGGATTGTGTTTGTACATGCTCGCAAAGCGTCACTTTCAATTACTTGGAGTTCTCTGCCTACAACGGGGACGAACTCTGCCTGAAAGCTGTTAATCGAGACACAACTTTCCCCTATACTAAAGGCAAATTGAACAAGGGGCGTTTTCCACCCTTTACATGGGAGGACAATGCTTGCATTGGGAATAAGAGAGGGTAAAATGCTTCCAGCGTTGCAAACAGTTTAAGTGTGTTAGAGTGTGTGTTTATTGCTCTGTGAGTTCCGTCACCCGATTGCAGATTTATGAACTCACCCTCCTTTATAGTAAAAGGAAAGGATTGGTTTCAATTTACTGCTGCTAAAAGAACTGGGTCAAACCAGGAAGATTTCCATACAAACAAAATTGTTTATACATACGTAAATTCTGTATCTCAGACCGAAAAGAATGGAAGTCAAATTTTACTGGTTTTGATATAAGCACATCATTTTGATCAGAATTTCCTCCTCTATCAACTGGAAAAAAGTTGAAAGTGCACAAAATTCGTATTCTCTATAAATTCAGATTTCAAAGGATGGAAGGAATACTGGTCTTCATTTACTTGCTTTGGTTTTTTTTTTTTTTTTGCTTTCCTGCAAAAGTTATATTTTTGTGACTTCCATCATTTTCGCTCTGGGGTACAGACTTATTACAGGAAATCAAGTGTATTTTCTAGTAAATACTATTCCGTCCGCCACTGACTTCCAACTGAAGTACAGACCGATTATTTAGTCCTGACAGCTCGGCGACGCGAAAGAGGGGAAGTAATAGGAGTAGAGGGGAGAGTTACGGAGTAGAGATAAGGGCGAGCAGTCGGTAAAGAAATCCAGTGCAGCTTAACTGTACTGGAAACACAACGCTATACCTCATGCGTGATATCCGATCACTCTGACTGCAGGCGACAGACTAACCTGAACATCCCTTGGCGTAACGTAATGGACTCGCCTGACCCAGACGCACATGGCTGGCGACTCTCAGAATTAAATAATCGTACTGTAGTTCCTTCTCCAGGAAGATCGAGTACGAAGTGGTTCGGAAATGTTCTGAATTGATCACGGTGAGTTTCAAATATTACGACGAAGGTAGTTCACCGTCTATTTCTTGGCTTGGCTTTTCGAGAATCAGACGTAGTACGGATCCATAAACTTAGGCATTATTTGATACATTGTTGTTTAGTCAACTGTTCGAAGACAGGTCTGAACCTCACAAGTGATAACAAGAAGACAACACTTAAGCCCAGTTTCCACGGTGCTTGTTTTCTTGAGTGTTGCCTTGCTGGATAGCAAGATGGGTGCCCTGGTGGGTAAGGTGCTGGCTCCCGTATCGGCTACGGTGATGGTTGTTGTTCTCACGGAGCTCGCTCTATTCAAACTTCAAATTGGAAAATCATCTGCTGTTTCATCTGTTGCCAGCACTCATGGTCAAAAATAAACTAAACCGTGAGTGGAAAACAACTGAAGTCATACATTAACAATAGTAAATGTCGTAATAAGTTAATTAAGCCATAAGTGCAAAACAGCTAAAGTCGAATATTTAATTGCTGTTTCTTATAAACTAAAGAATATAGAAAAAAAACAGGTTTAGTTTGAAAACAACGAACATTGCGACATGGTTTCAGTGGTGATACTAAATCATCATCTTTAGTTCCAGCCTGCAAACCAACGAGAAAAATAGCAAGGAACCTACCCTCGAAATCCAGCAAGCTAGGCATCAAAGCAGCCACCAGAGAGCATTACTTCCAGCAAGCGAGCACTAAGGGTAGCCATCAGCGCAGCCATCTTGGAATCTATCACAGCAGCGTGGGAACCGGGCTTTATGAGGCAACTAGGCCAGGAGATAATGTGGTAGGTTGGCCAGTTCCTTTCCCCCTCCATTGCATACATCGCCGACTAGCTACATATTACACTAGTCAGACTTCAGATGCATACAAACAATTATTCTTCCTCTGACACATATCGTCAAGTGAAATGTAGTTTCTGGTAATAGATGTACAGGGACATCATTTTATTTTTACTAACATTTTTAATATTAACCTGTCTATACCTTTAGAGAACCGGAAAAACCGCTTGCTCCCCCCTCCAAGACTGGAGTTCGATGATACTGGCGTAAAACACAAATCACTCTACTAGGTATAGGAAGGAAGAAAAGTAGTTCATCCATTTACGTAAACTAGGAAATATCGCGATTTTGAGTTTGATAATTTTCATTAGGTTTTTCTTTAATCAAAGTACAGCACTGTATTAAGAATAAGTTTTTTTACTCACGAAGTGAGTTATCCATGCGAACTTATTCATTATGCAGTGTATATTATACTGTCTACAACACATTAGCGTACAATATAGAGAAAGAAGTTAAATTGAAAAATAATCATAATATGAATATTTAAACACAATTTTGAAAATGGTGGCCGTTCATTTCGATACAGGCTTCAGTTCTTTTGTGCATATTATCGCACTATAGACTATTGCATCTAATTCCAATTGCCAGTTTCGTCCTTCGTACTAGTAACTCATGTTGAAATAATTCTGTACCTACTCTACGTACTGTAAATTCAATCTTCACTTCTGCCCGACCCAAAAATATAAAATTACTCAGACAAGCTATCTACTGTCCGTCCAAGTGGTTATGCCGCAGGATTGTAGAAAGGGAGGAAATCACATGACAGTTAATTACTTAACGAGGCCCTTTTATTTAAGTTAAATTAAACAGCTGTATAATATTACGTAAACTTCCAATTCCTAAGAGAAATTAATGTTTTCAGAAAAGAGCTAAGACAGCCCAGCTATTACAGAGGGGCGAGCAGAAGCAGGTGGGTGAAATCGGGATGCGACGTAGGCAACCGGACAGTACCTGTGCGAAAATACGATTCAATATTGAAAGCTCTTTCGTCACTGGAAAACGCGAACATATTTCTGGAACGTACTATACTCAGTAACTCAGTACTGCTTACTATCTGCGGTCTTGGTTCTGTGTGGAGTTGGAACTTCCTTAGTAGAAGGGGTGGGAGTGAAGTACATTCAAAACTTTAGGTACAATAAAAATTGAAGTAAAAATAAAATGATGTCCCTGTACATATCAGCCAGAACCTCAATCAGAGGGGCTTTGATACATTATGCACCCTATATTGCGTTGAGTCTCCAAGTTCGACAGATGAGCTGTTTACATTCCTGAAAGTGATGCTGAAAGGTGGACCTCAGCCCTGACAGTGCCAGGTCCCATATTCATGTTAGTACCTGATAAGTAGAGACCGGAATCTTAGCAATTACTCTTTGAAGAGAAGTGAGTACGGAGTTTGTGCAATGAGCTAAATGACTTGAGTAGTGGTGCGTGGTGCTGTACGATTACAAGAGACTACTTCCGCATCAAGGACAATAAACACAAAAAAAAGAATGATTTCAACAGTAGGGCCTTATTGTGTATTACAAATTTATTATATTGGAAGTCTTGAACATTGTAATCGGACTTTGCCTGTAAATAAATAAATAAATAAATAAATAATAAACAGATAGGTAAATAAATAGATAAATAAATAAGTAAATAAATGAGGAAATAATAAAAACTAAGTAAATAAATAAATGTGTGAGTGGTTAGGTGTGTGAGTGAGTGGGCGAGTGAGCGAACAAAGAAATAAACAAATAAATAAATAGGTGAATAAATAAATAAAAATAAATGAATAAATGAATAGAGAGATAAGTAAATAAATAAGTAAATATATACATAAATAATTAAATAAATAAGTAAATAAATTAATAAAAAATAAAAAATAAGCAAATAAATAAAATTGGTGGGTGAGTGAGTGAGTGAGTGAGTGAGTGAGTGAGTGAGTGAGTGAGTGAGTGAGTGAGTGAGTGAGTGAGTGAGTGAGTGAGTGAAGAAGTAAATAAACAAAGAATTAAAGAAATGAATAAGTGAATAAGTAAATAAAAAATAAATGAATAAATAAATAAATAAAAGAATAAACGTAGCCTTTGCTGTAAACTTTTAACTTAAAATGTTACTCTTGCACAGATACTACTCTTAGTGGAATGTTCAAGCCTACATTAAGTTACATTACATTTGATGTAAAATTTTAACTTAAAATGTTACTGTAATAGAGGCACTACTCTTAACATTTTTAAGCCTATATTACAGTAATCTCTGTTGTAAAAGTTTACCTCAAAATGTCACCCTTTCACAGGGACTACTCTTAGTGAAATGTCTAAGGGAGGTGATGAATGAAATTTCTATTTTTCATATATTTCAAGCTACGTCCCTGATTTTTTGTACACATAATGACGGTATGATAACTAATGATGTGTTGAAGATTCAAATAGTTTCTGAGTTACTGAAAGAAATATTTTGAAAAAATTTGCATTTTTCAAAACGCAAATAAACGTGTCCCTCAGTTTTTCAGTAAAATGTCTGAAATATTTTTTGCATATTTAGAAATACTTTAGGTATTAGTTTTTCTATATCTTCACTATAAAAGAGAGAAAAACATTTTATAACCACTGCATATCTCAACAAATCTTCATCATCACCTCATCTCGCCAAGGGTGTAGCGAAGACCAGTCTCCTATGGCGCACCCTGGGCAACGACTCTGTCGATAAATTGGTCTGTCTACACAATTGGCTTCATATGGATGGATAACGAACAGTAAAGTACCCGCCATTAGTAAAAGAATTATATTAAAACTAGTGGCTTGTGCAGCAAATACTGCTGCAAACTAAGTTCGTTAGACATTCAAATAAAATTTTTTTCAGATTTATTTTCAATGAAGAATACTTGTCTGTTTTATAGTTATTTGCTTCCATAATAATGAAACATACTCCCTCTGGATGGATTTTTTTAGGCCAAATACTTTTTCTTGAACCTATCCAACTTCAGTTTTTGAGTTTCAACGCGAAAACGCAAGTATCAATGTCAGGACGATAGCAGTAGCTATTTCAGGTCATTGTGGATTGTAGGCAAAAGTTAAAGAAATGCCAGATTTGCTAAGCTTGCGAACAATACCATTTTCGTATAGCTGCTGCACGTAGAACTTGAAATGTAGAGCGTAAAATCATTTTATCCTACTAAGAGATCTTGCTGAAACGATCTGGAGACTACAAAATTTTCTAGGCCTCTTATTTTATCAGTAAGTAATACCTTTTGATCTTTCCTTAGGAACTGTAATTTTTGCGCTCTCTCGAGCCAATACTGAAGACAATGACACATATCAATATCTACACTACACCGCCATTAAGTATATGAAAAAGACCCAACCCCACTTATCTTTCTTAAGTTTTGTAGTTATATATAGCAGCCACTCAGTAAATTATAGAAATGAAGATCTAAATATTAAGGTATTCTCTACATTTACTTACATAACCACAAAATATTTCACTTTCATGTCATCAATATAGCATAAATATTATGTACAATTAATGAAAAAATAGAAGCATCATGATATTAACTATAATAGCATTTAATTTCTAATGGTAATAATGTCATCAAACCACCTCAAGTTTCGTAGATTTGAATATCCAATACACAGCTGTACTCAGAAAATTACACACTGCAGAATCAGTTTTTAATAACAAATTGAATTGAGCTCTAAATATGTCGGCAATCTGCAGGTCATGGCCTTCGTGTAATAGCCTATTGTTTATTGTAGTGTGTGTTTTGTTCTGAAATTCAATCAAGTCGGCCGTGAGTAAATAAAATTAGTTCTCAAAACTGACAACAGATGGATTTTGGAAAATAGGAAAATTATGCAGGAAAATTGACATTTCACTGAAAACTACTATTTTTCCGAAAAACTTTAGGTTCCGAGCTTCAAAATGAGGGGCCATTTATTAAAATCCGTTCAGCCGTTTTCCCGTAATTTCCTTTACCAGTTCAAATTATATATATATTATATATATCCTCTTGTTATATAAGTTACAAAAACAAAACTAAAGCGGAGATCAATAAAGGTATAGAAATATGTTTCCTACACCATCGAGATTCTTTACCTATACTTGGTGGAATTAGGAAGTAAAAATGTTCCTCCTGCCATAAAAATGTGAAGGAGGACGTTGGTTAATAGCAAGTGCCGCCTTATTGTGGAGCTCTAACTGGCAGGTTTTAAAAGCTGCAGACAATGAAATGTAATTACACAATTCCCGTTTCCTGGACAACCTCGTAATATCTTGCCCACAATCTACTCAAAACTTTGCTGTAAGAGCTGGAAGTAAATATAAAAGTTTTACTGCTTCTTCGAGAAAGATAACACTCCAGGAGTGCATGTAACAGCCAAGTTTGACTCTTAAAGAAATGGAGAAATAATAGACTTGTTTGTAAGTCGCTGAATTTCCATAACCTCACAAAGAAATCCAACGACAAAATCTGTTGTCAGCATCTTTATCAGAGCGAGTCAATTATTTCTGCGGTACAGAGATAGAAAACAATTCAAGCTGTAACTATACGAAACGATAGAGTTATAGGCACGAAGCTAGAAGAAAGTTCATTGTCAGTATAGGATTTCTACATATGAAATCAATATATTTAATCTTTACTAACAAGTGATGGATCATTTAGGCACAAACATATTATGAGATGCTTAGATGCAAAGTCAACAATCTCCAATTTTTTAAAATTAATTTGCTTTATGACAGCATAGGTTGTCCGTGTTTTCTCACGATATGCAAAGCTTATGTGAAGCAAAATCAGCTTGAAAACTGGGGTTAGAAGCAAGGCTGGTGATTTTTTACAATCTGAGAAGCAAAGCCTACAATATTCAAAAAGCTTTGATCGGTGCCGCGAAACTATTAGGATCCGAGTTTGCGCAAGAAGTGGCATATTTAGCATCGATTTTCAAGTTAATATATTTCGTAAACGAGGAAAAAGCGAGACTAACGACTATCACCACGTTTTTAACGAAAGAAAACTAGCTTAAATATGCATTTTCAATAAATTTATGCACAATGACCTTGGAAGTTTCCCTTGTTAGTTAGGCAGGCAATTAAACTAATCTGTGAACTAACGAGGAGTCGTCAGAATTGTGTGTAGAAAATTACTTACATTCTTATCTCTATAATATTTTAACAAGATGAACAAAGAAACCTTAAATGTTTTGAATATGTGAAAAAATATCTTGTGAATATATTTTTCATGACAATAATATTATTTTTGTAATAAAAATTCAAATTTCAAGCAAAGAAATAAATTTAGAACTCTGCCACAAACCTGGAAATCTTCATTTCAAATGCAAAGTCCGCAAAATACACATATGAAATGCCAAAACAGCAATCTCCAAATGAACAGTTTTATTATCTTGTTTCACAGTTAGCTTTAAAGTAAAAATATTACTAAACATTGCTTTTCTGATGTCAATTTACATATACAAATTGTTAGTGTTAAAATTTTCGTTCCGTGAACACCTATAATAGTGTTTTGCTTATACTATAACATTTTCCACAGTGAGTATAGCTGACTTTACTTCTAGGTACCGTAATTCACATCTTACTCGTATTGAATAGTAAAATTAATCTAAAAGAGAAAATGTCCATCATTTACTATAACTTGTCTATGATCGTAATTCAGCTGGGATTAATACTGTTCATACCACAGTAGTATATACAGTCACGAAGCTTGAGTTGTTGAGGGTACTAGGAACAATAGAATGTGCCGGTACTATTTCGCATTGTCTGTAATGGGGCGATAGTAGCGATCCTAGTGGATAGCTACTATCTATGGATGCATATTTCCTACATATTGAGCTTCGTGACTGTATATACTAGACTGGTCATACTGTATTCTGGTAAAATACTAGGGGATACTCTGCTGAAAATCCTCCACTGAGCTTACAGTTCTTTGATGATATTTTCTGAACCATCTTTATAAGAAACTTCCCCATCTGGAGAGCCATATAAGTGGAGAAGGAATTCCGTTTTATTCAGATATCTTATGGAGAAGGTATTAACAGAACTAGAAATGAATTCATGATTAGGAACTTATGCTGCGGCCACCGGCGTAGCTCAGTCGGCTGAGACTCTTGCCTGCCGATCCAGAGTTGCGCTCGGACGTGGGTTCGAGTCTTTCTTCAGCTGATTATCTGGTTGGGTTTTTTCCGACGTCTTTCTCAAACCGTAAGGTAAATGTCCCATAATCTATAGCGAATCCTCGGCCTTATCTAGTCAAATACCATCTCACTATCACCAATTCCATCGACGCAAAACAACCTAGTAGTTGATATAGCGTCGTTAACAAAACTAAAAAATAAACGCATGCTGTGAACAGAAAAATAATCTCTCAAGATATTGAAAAAAATTAAACAAAAATATGTTACCATTTTGTGTGGCTAAATGTTGCGATAGAGTGTGGAACGCAAGGGGTAAATAAAAATGGCGTCTGACACGCTGTGCGAATAATTTGTTATTTATGAAATGCGGTCATTATAAACCTGACAGAATTCTACTCTGGCGCCTACACAATATAAACTTGACAGGAATTTTAATTGATCCAGTTATTGTGAATTCTATTTATTATTTTATAATTATCAGACCCGTTTTTGTTCAAAATCCAATTTTCGCTTAATATTAAAGTCGACCGTGCGTTTTCAATGAAGCAAAATCTACGCATAGCTGCCATAACTTTCTACTGTTCATTGCAAAACATAAACACGCAACCCTATGACTGATTCAATTCGTCGCTATTCATGGTTTCGCTGATCTCACAGCTCACATCAGATCAACTGTAGCACATACACTCACTAAAATATACACACTTTCCTTTTATCACTAGAAATCAGAAAATACTGCGTCTTCACTCATATTATTTGGAAGTTTAGTTACTAAGAAGATAATAAATTGTATTTAAGCTTGTCGCCATATAATTATTGGCGGAAACATCCAGTGTATCTTTAGATTAGATTTAGATTACTTTATTGTTATTTTTACAAACATAAATTTAAATTTCACCTCTGAAATAATAACTAGACACAATGCTAAACAAATTAGACGTCAATATAATCATTACAGACATTAAAAAAAAATAAACCTTGGTACCTTTCAATTCTACTTAAGTGTCAGACAATTAATTGACACTTTAAGTTACTTTATTTTATTTTTGCAAGTATATAATCAAATTTCAACCTTTGAAATAATAATATAATTCATAGTGTAGCTAAGACAACGATATAGTTTAACTATAGCAACTATGTAATCTAGCTATGACAACCAGGCAGTGTAGCTAAGACAACGAGATAGTTTAACTATAGCAACCATGTAGTCTATCTATGACAACCAGGCATTGTAGCTAAGACAACGAGATAGTTTAACTATAGCAACTATGGTGTCTAGCTATGACAACCAAGCAGTGTAGCTAAGACAACGAGATAGTTTAACTATAGCAACTATGTAGTCTAGCTGTGACAACCAGGCATTGTAGCTAAGACAACGAGATAGTTTAACTATAGCAACTATGTAGTCTAGCTATGACAACCAGGCAATGTAGCTAAGAAAACGAGATAGTTTAACTATAGCAACTATGTAGTCTAGCTATGACAACCAGGCAGTGTAGCTAAGACAACGAGACAGTTTAACTATAGCAACCATGTAGTGTAGCTATGGCAACCAGGCAATGTAGCTAAGACAACGAGATAGTTTAACTACAGCAACCATGTAGTCTAGTTATAGCAATCAGGCAGTGTAACTAAGACAACGAAATAGTTCAACAATAACAACCATGTAGTCTAGCTATGGCAACCAGGTAGTGTAACTAAGACAACAAGATAGTCTATCTATAGCAACCAAGTAGTCTAGCTATGTCAACCAGGTAGTCTGACTATGACATCAGATAGTTAGGCATGGAGAACAGGTAATCAACCTATGGCAAATAAAGAACATAACTATGGTAACCAGGTAGTTTAGTTGCTTGTTAACTTTAACTTGTTAACTTGATTACAGTTCCTTTAACTTGGTATTGAAACTACCAAACAATTTCTCACATGTTAGGATATATTTTATTTAATTATAAGTATATTTTATTTATTTATAAGTTAGAGTGTAACATTTTATTCTTATGAGCAGTTTTATCAATATGTTCTTGATATGAACTAAAATATTTTAGGATCTCGGCACGCTCTTTAGCCATCAATCGGTACTAGTATTTTGTTTTATTGCATTGGGAAACCAAATAACTAACTTAAAGTCTCCTAAGTATGATAATTTTTGTCGACTGTCAATTTTTCCTACGTAAAGACCTTCATCAATGCCGATGTACATGAATATTTAAAGAAACTTGAAGCGAAGCAAAGAAGATTTTTTTATTCGCTTTTGTTTGATGAATGTTGATCAGAATTTGATCCTACGAAGCAAGTGTTCCGTAATGAGGATTTTTCTTGGAAGTAAAAAAAAATTGCACGGGGAATTGAAACTCTCAGTTTGAAAAAAAAATAAAGTAATACGTTTCGAGGAATTCTGTAAAAGTGTTACTTAATGTGCCTTTGAAGTTCTGGGAAATATACTAGATGAATTCAATAAATCAGCACTTTAATAAACGTTTATATACAAGAACTTGAACGACGTAGAATTACATTTTTAGTATTAACATGTGTCTGTACGATAGTTTTATATTTCTAAATTAATGTGATCATCTTATAGGCCTAAGTGTCAGTGGTATATAATATGTATTAGTTCTTATTCAACCTGTAGACAATAGTAAGAAATCACCGAGATCGGCATTACACTTCTAGTGAGGTTATGCCAGTAATATGGGATTGAGACACTCTTTATGTCTGAAATATCAACAGTAGTATAGTTACCCTAGCTACGTAACGAAGATGACGTAGTGCCTAATCCAATGTACCGATGAACTGCTGTAAGCGAAGGTTATAGGGTCTGTCACCCTAAACAATTCTATTAAAAAATACATATTAGCTTAATCTTTCGATTAATTTAAAAAGTAAATTATAAAGACTGTTATTCCAGATAACATGGAGTAAATTAGTTTATACGCCTAACAAACGAGAATATCAACTCAATCCCTAGACGGATTTGAAAGTTCAATAATACTAGAGATTAATACTCAAGATATTTCAGTAATATGAGACACTGTCAATCTATGAGAGAACATCGGTCCAGTATTCCGATGTTTTAAAATGTTTAGTAATGGGAACTGTTATTGTACATTCTGTAACAATATGAGATAGCGTCAATCAATGTGTGTTGATGAACCTGAATATTAAGTGACAGGAGATCGTGAATGTAGGCGACTACTTTAAATACTGTACCAATCCAAAGTGAAGACTAATAAAAGATAGAGTTGCCATAAGAAATTAGACGAGCTTAAGTCATTGTATTAGCTTAAAAGTCAAGATAGAGGATTATTTACTCCAGCTAATTTCAAAATTTTAGGTAGTGGCAGTTTATTTTACCATGAAATAAAAGACATGGTTACTGTTACCTCATCAATTTTAATAACGTATATCTCCAAACATAAGCAATAAACATCTATGATATGAGCTGATAACCGATCTACTTTCAATATGATGTAGTTTTAACTCAGTCTAACGATGAACATAATATATCAATGATAGTGTCAGCCATACTAGTACTTTCACAATGCGGAATATTGTGAATTAATTCTATCCATAAACATAAAACTTCACTGTTAGCTGCCGTTAACTTGGCTTACTTTTTAGTATGACATTGTTCCAGCAGTACCTAGCTAAGTTTTAGTATGACGTAGTAACAACTAACGTCTGTCAATTGACAAAAAAAAAACAGTGATAAAGTCAACTACCCTAATATCTTTACAACACGAGATGTTGTAAATTCATAACGATAAACATAAAATGCCAGCGATAGGGGTTGTTAACCTGGATACGTTTTAGTATGACATAGTTCCAATTTACGTCTATATATGGAAATAAAACGTCAGTGATAGGACCGGTTACCCTATTACATTTACAATATGAATTATGGTAAACTCATATCTATAAATAAATACAAATCGTCAGTGATAGAGTCTGTTAAAACAGCTAAGTTTTTAAAGAAATAGTTCCAAATCAACGTCTATCCATGAACATAAAACATCAATAACAGGGCCATTTACCCTAATGTGTTTACAATATGAAATATTGAAAATTTATATCTATAAATATAAAAAACCATCAATAGGGACTGTTAACATAGCTAAGTTCTTTTCACGTGACTTAGTTCCAATTCGCGACTATCGATGGTCATAAAAATCAGTGATATGTTCAGATACCCTATTGTCTTTACAACAAGAAATGTTGTAAATTCATAACTAGGGTACCGATAGAGACTGTTAACCAACTTCTAATATTTCCCAGTTACAATTCACGTCTATCGATGGGTCCGTATAAAACATCAGTTATTGGGCCCGTTACCCTAATACGTTTACATTGTCAAATGTTGTGATCTTATGTCTATCGATGGACATAAAACGCCAAATAAAGTGTTCTTAAACCTATCTAAATTTTAATATGATATAATTCTAACTCACGTCCATTGATGAAGACGATGGACGTAAAAAATAAGTGATGGGGTCATGCATCAAATTACCTTCACAATAAGATATGCCGTAAATTCATAACTATCGATGGATATAAAACGTCAGCAATATTGGCTGTTAACCTGACAGTTTAAATTGACGTCTATCGAGGGATAGAAAACATCAGTTATGGGGTCGGTTATCTTAGTAACTTTACAACATAAAGTGTCGTAAATTCACTCCTATCCATATACATGAAATGCCAGGAATAGGGTCTGTTAACCTACTAAGTTTAATTTCAAATAGTATCAATTCACATCAATCAATGGACAAAAGCATCAGTGATAGGGTCAGTTATTCTAGTACATTTACAATATGAAATGTAAATTCATAAATATCGATAAATACAGAACGCCAGCGATAGAGGCTGTTAACCTAGCTAAGTTTTAATATAATGTAATTCCAAATCACATCTATAGATGGGTATACCCTACTACGTTCAGAATACGAAATATTGTCTGTGATAGGGACTTCTATTCTTTGTACTTTTATATCAAGTATTACTAACATTCATTAAATGCCGGTGATAGGGGCTGTTACCTTAACTACATTAACAATATATAATAGTGGCTACTCACGTCTGTCGATGAATCTGAAGTGTCCAAGGAAACCAGAGGCGTTGCCGGGCTTGCGATCCGTGTGAAATTCGAGAACCAGGCCGGGTCCCGAGCTGTACAGGACGTGGGGGATGTCAGTGAACCCTCCGCACAACAGCCCCGACCAGGGGGTGTACTCGTTCACTTCGGGGCGATCCAAGTGCAAAAACAACTTCAGAAAGTCCCCTCGCTCACAACTGTAACAAAGAGAAACAAGTTGTCAACGATACATTTTGAAGAATGTTTAAGTTGTTTTTAAAGGACAATTTTGTATTCACAATGTTTTACTCACTTCAAGAATTCTAGTTTAATCATATATTGTTGAATTGCCTTTGTGCACAATGAATAGCAGATGACAAAACAAATAATATAGTATGACATAATTTATAATATGATGTGACATGATGTGATACAATATGATATGAGATATTATATTATAATATGATATAATGTGATATACGATTTAATATGATACGATACATCATATGAAGGGTTCAGAGCCATAGTGGGCCAAGCGCCATTTATTAAAAAACGGAGAAAGCAAGGGTTAAAATTAAGTGAATACCATAATTTAATGAAGATTGATATATCATTTAGTTTTAATGTGTATACTTTATATTACTTACTATACGTTTCCATTGGATTATGGTAAAAACTTCATTTTAACCTTTGTTTTCTGCGGTTTGAGTAAATGGCGCTTGGCCCACTACGGTTCTGAACTCTTCATGATACGATATGACATGGTATGGTATGATATAATATATGATTTACATAACATATGATATGATATGATATATGATATGTGATATGATATGAGATATGGTATATGATACGATACGATATGATATGGTATGATATGATATGATATATGATGTTATGTAATATATGATATATGATAATTATATGATTTTTTATTTATATTGCTAATAATTCTAACAAAATATAATATATACAGAAAAACTTGATATGATATGACATTATATGATATGATATGATATGATATGATATGATATGATATGATATGATATGATATGATATATGATGACATCACATGATGTATGATATAATATGATACGATATGATATAATATGATATATATGATATGATATGATATGATATGATATGATATGATATGATATGATATGATATGATATGATATGATATGATATGATCATATATAATACATGTAATATTATTCAATATGATGTATGATAGGATACGATAATGTTATAATACAGTTCCATACAATATAATATGATATGATTCGGTACGATATGAAATGATATGAAATTTATCGTTTTGATTCGAACTGGAGTTCTTTTATGCATCTCAAAATATTGAAAACATTTAGAATTTAAATGTTGTAAGCAGCCGGTTCATAGAATAATAAGATTATTTGTTATCGTGTAATAATCCAAGTATATCGCTTGTGGCAGAAATGACAATTTCAATAAACGAAATTTCTCCAAAAAAATATCTGTCACATGATTTCTAGTAAGAATACTCTTTTCCACTAACACAGTAATTTGAAACGTCGTACCGATGCAATTAATCCATATAGAATAATTTGATTTTGAAATTCAGCTGTAATCTGGCTGTCATTAATTTCTTGTTATCTCCTTTAACCTCTGGAATATAACCGGTTTTACATCGTAACCGAGGCTGATGTACTGCAAAATTGCTCAACCAAAGTTAAAGTGGTAATTTTAACCACTGGTTACAGTAACCGATATTGATGCACGTGGTCATAAGCGTTTCCAAGGAAGATGTTTAATATTTATGCACATTAGTACTTGCTATTTTAGTTGTTCATATGACTGTAGTGACAGTTTATCCTGTTCACAATTGTGTTTTATTTGTAACATCATTGTAAGAAGGAACCCCTTCCTCATATTTCGTTATTTGTTTATGTCAGAGTTAGATCTATGTGTCATTGTTTGATGGCCATTTTCTGAGTAAAATTTTGTAGATATGAATTATCTGCACCTACCTATAAATTAGATAATGAACCACAACTACTTTATTGTTTAACTGAGAAAATTGGCATTACGCCACTGACATCAGGAACAGAGTGGAATGTAACAACATTAGAAATCACCACGTTGGCGATATAATAGCGAAAACCTTCCGTAATGATACTTATATAAAATATAAAGTTGAAATTTACAATTTCAGGAAGTCGCAGTTCTCATATCTCATACAGAAAAATCTCTCATTACGCCACTGGTATTCAGAGCAGTGTAATATGCAGGAGCTTCGGGGATAGTCACCGTGCTCATAGTTAATGGAATAACCCTTACTCCAACTGCTTATGTAAGACATAGCATTGTAAAGAAATCACAACACTCAAAACTTTCAACGGCGGTAACTCTGTCGTAACGCCACTGATGCCCAAGGCACTGTGAAAGTTCACAGCTGATGGATGTAACACTGAAATTGAGGAGAATTACTTTTCCGGTACGATTGAAAGAGATTGAAAATTAAGAATATGAGGGCAGTTCACAGTCGGTTGACCCTAGAGTATTCAATAATAAATCACTGCAAGAGAGTGGAAATATCGACTGTTCAAAAGGACGAACACTGTGGTAAGTAGAAATGTCTCAGAAGGCTTAGAGGTCAAATCCTTGGTCATTCATATCTCTAGACACATTTAAATCTAGGACATTCCTTCTCTTATATTTCTTCGAGGTCTTTATGTGAAGGACTGATGACCAGAGCTCAGAATTTTACATTTTGTCTTAATATGTAACTAAAAGTGTTGGAGAATTAGGTTCCTAAGAAAATTATATTTAATGTTAATACAGGGACATCATTTTATTTCTACTAACATTTCTAATATTAACCTGGCTACACTTTTGGCTTAAAGGGTGTGAACCGGAAACATCGTTTGCTACCCCCTTCCACGATTGAGTTCGTTGATACTGGCGCAAGATACAAACAAATCACTTTACTAGGTATAGAAGGGATGAAAAGTAGTTCATCCATTTACGTAAAGTAGGAAATATCGCGATTTTGAGTTTGATAATTTTCATTAGGGTTTTCTTTAATCAAAATACAGTAAAGTATTAACAATAAGTGATTTTACTCTCGAACTGAGCTGTTCGTTCGGACGTATGCAGTGTATATTATACTGTCTACTGCACATTAGCGTACAATATAGAGAATGAAGTTAAATTGAAAAATAATCATAATATGGATATTTAAACACATATTAGAAAATGATGGCCGTTAATTTCTATACAGGTTTCAGTTCTTTTTGCATATTATCGCACATAGACTATTATACCTAATTCCAATTACCAGTTTCGTCTTTCGTACTAGTAACTCATGTTGAAATAATTCTGTACCTACTCTATAAAAGAGTATCTTACGTACTGTAAATTCAGTCTTCACTTCTGCCCGATCCGAAAAGATAAAATTATTCAGACATTCTATCTACTGTCCGTCCAAATAGTTTTGTTGCAGGGTCCTAGAAAGGGGGGAAATCACATTACAGTTAATTACTTAACGAGGCCCTTTTATTTAAGTTATTTCACACAGTTGTATAATATTACGTAGACGTCCAATTCCTACCAGAAATTAATGTTTTCAGAAAAGAGCAAAGACAGCCCAGCCACAAAGGGACGGGCAGAAGTGGGTGGGGGAAACCGGGATGCGACATAAGCAAACGGACGACAGTACCTGAGCGAGAATATGATTCAATATTTAAAGCGAACCTATTTCTGGAACATACTATACTCACTAACACAATACTGTTTGTGTTTACTATGACCATAAGGCGACTTTGACTGTATACGCTTGGTTCTGTGTGGAGAACGGTTGGAGGGTGTGGGAGTGAAGTACATTCAAAAACTCAGGTACAATAAAAATTGAAGTAAAAATAAAATTATGTCCCTGTACTACATATTGTCATATACTTTGCACTATACTACATATTTTTAAGTTAATTACATAGTTCTACATAAAATTTACATCAATGCCAAATGTTGTTGAATTAAATGTTTTGCAAAGAAAGTAAATAATTATTTTAGCATAAATTAAAATGATATTATAAAAATATTAATACAATTTTAAACTCAATGTTTTCAAGTACATAATGGAGTATAAAGTAGAGTTAGGGATGTTTGTTTACTGATAGCAATTGCTTGAATATTAAATTTTGGTAGATGGAATTATATTTATTATTTGGAATTATTAAAAGGTAGATTTGAAATGGAAGTTATTTCTTTCCTTGTAGTTTAGCAGCAATAACTAAAAGAGCTCGAAGCAGTCCTTGAAAGAAATCGGGGTTACGCCAGCTTATTTACTGTTATCCAGATCTTTATCGGAAAAACTCGGAACCTTCCAGAACACATTCCTGTCAGCCACATCCATTTGTTTAAAAATGCACCAATAACCTTATGCGATGTTGACCTGGTCATTTTCTGTGCATGAGATTATATCACCCACGGAACTTCAACTCCTGAAAATATGGAGGAATATCTTGTAGCACATTGTGCTTCATGCCTTGATTAACTTAATAAATCGCATGGCAAACTATTATTTAATATTCATAAATCTTTCATCATCACCACCACCACCACCACCACCACCACCACCACCACCACCACCACCACCACCACCACCACCACCACCACCACCACCACCACCACCATACAAGGATTAAGCCATAGGCTCGTTCCGGTTTCATGAAAGCTAGAATTGTTAAAATTGTTCAGACCATCTTCTGTGTGGGCGTACAATATTTCTCTTTCCATGAGATCTTATAGTTCTGGAAATCTTTCTTCTGGCATTCTATCAATATGTTATTTCCCGGCGTTCCTATAATTAACTAGCCTATTCGATCAGTGAGTTTGAAAATATTTAATTCTTTTCTTATATCTTCATTTCGTTTTTTATCTAGTAGAGTAGAGCATTTCACTTCAATCATACTGATATAAACTATCACTGACTACATTGTTACTTCTTTCTTTAGACATCATCCTGATAGTGCTGTATTTTCAAAATTGTCTCATAACAATCTCTTTCTATTATCTAATATTATTTGAAATATATTAACATTCTATGTATTTTAGCTTAATTCTGCTACACAGTTTATTTCAGTGTTTAATTAATAGTTCATAGTATTTTGCTGTTTAATTCGTAAATAACTCTTATATATATGTAACTCTCATCTAAATCAAATTGTTGAATTCTTTGTAAGTTAATGCATATGTATATATACTTTTTGCTGGTTGAGTGGAAGAGAAGGCCTTACGGCCTTAACTCTGCCAGCTAAAATAAATCATCATCATTATTATTATTATTATTATTATTATTATTATTATTGTTATTATATCCCGGTATATTTCTTAGAAATCTCATCTCTATTGCTTCCAATCTTTGTTCTTGTCTCTTAGTGATCGTCCAACATTTCGATCCATACATTAATATAGGAACAGCCATTACTTTATAAAATATCATTTTTCTTTTCACTATTCTTATTCTAATTCATTGTTTCACTTGTTTCTTAACTATTTAACAAATTAAGGCTAGTTCACAATAAACCGGGAATGGAAACGACAACGACAACGAGAACAAAAATATTGTCAAAATAAATTTATTTAAATGTGAGCATTCACAATTAACTTTCACGTTCCCGTTCCCGAGCTCCGGCAAGCTTCTCGTTAATTGTGAATGCTCACATTTAAATACATTTATTTTAACAATATTTTCGTTCTCGTTCCCGTTGTCGTTTCCATTCCCGGTTTTTTGTGGACCAGCCTTTACTAACTTGGTTAGTCCTTAACTAACAGCTTTTGTAGAGTGAGGGATTATCTCACATTATAATCTGTCTCCACACAGTTCCTTTATCTTTTTCATCTGTAGTAATGTACTTACAGATTAAGTTACCTGTGGAAGCAGGACCAATGTCAGCTGTGTTTTATTTCGACCGTTACAATCACTGCTACACGAAAGCATTTTTTTTATAGCTCGACAAACGCATTCTTGCTGTAGTGTGTAACGGAACTAAAGCTGCATCTACACAGTTCAATATTCCAATCGCGTATGCATGCAATCTGGGAATAATATTGAAAGAATCAAGTTTAAAAGGTACATTAAATTAAGATGCATGAAGATTTTGTGTCTACTTGGTGAGCCGTTTTGAACGTCGTCTTCACTGCGTAAATATAGGCTATTAATTAATATTAAATATCAATCTTGCATTCATTGCTTTAAAGTTGAAAGAAAAGTTTAACCGTTAGTTGCGTCTTAATGTATTCATGATCATCAATTTACGGGGAAACAGTTGGCGACAACGACTAAACAAAAGAACGACCATGCGATAAATTGATAGCGATAAATCTAGCTGCAAAAATTATCGCAAAGTCTGACTGTGATTGGTTGGAATTCAAAATTTCATTACACTTCATTGGTCGAAAATGGAATGACGTCATCTAAACGAAATAGTCTATCTAATTTTAACTATAAACAGAAATTTACCTAAATTACGAGTATTATGCTTATTAATAATTGTTATTAGAGGAGAAAAATTCGTTCCGGCGCCGGGGCTCGAACCCAGGTCCTTGGTTCTACGCATCAAATGTAGCGTACCTTGGTGGTTCTTCGGCGTCGCTCAGTGGTTAGAGCGCTTAATGCGTATAGACCATTTCACGTTTAGAAAAAAACATTCGTTTTATGCCTTGTAATTGCGGTCGAGTGGCCAAAATTTGTATAAGCGCTTGTTTTGACATTATTAACATGGTGGAAGAAAAAAAAACTTTTTATTTATCTGTCTCGATGAGAATGTTTACTTGTAAGATACAGTCATATTTATCAACCGTAAAAAATCAATCATTTGAACAAACAGATTCCCTCATGCCTTAAATTTTTGCCCATAATAATAATAATAATAATAATAATAATAATAATAATAATAATAATAATAATAATAATAATAACAATAAAGTATCCCAATTAATATGGTAGGAAGATTCGGAAGTCTAAGCACACGAATTTTAAATTGAAGATCGAAATACGAGCCATCAGAAATACGAGGTACTTAACTGATTGTCCTTATATGTAGAAGGACAATCAGATCAGAGGCCCGATGCCATACGACTGATCACCTAGGATCAGTAGAAATGAAGTAAGGTCGAGTGAAGTGAAGAGGAAGAATGTAGCTTACATTACGTTGAATAATGTCTGACAAGCGACGTAAACATTGCCGACAAAGGAAAAGAGAAGGATAATGCACATTGACCAATGGCACTAGCCACATTCAAGATAAGCCTGGACTGTGGCTATTGTCATTGGTCGATTTGCAATTATACTTCTCCCTTCCTCTGCCGGCAATGTTTACGTCGCCTGTCAGACATTATGTAACGCAATATAGAAGTGGGAGTGGATAGAATCGCGATTCCTAGCAGAAAGAAAAGAAAACGAGGGCAAGGTCGATGAAATTTGGAGGGATAAATATGTAGGTAGCATCACAATAAAATATAATCAAAATTTGTACTACAAAAAAGCGTGTTGATCCGGATATCGTGAAAATTCAAAACTACATTCAAGAGACGACAGTTTCCACTACATCAGTTTTGAACTGGGACTATAGACGGAAGCGATTGTTAAATAAATACCTAAAAACAGGAATGGATTTAATACTTCCGTTTTCTACTTCCGTCTGAGTGGCTTGCTCCGCGACTGTCAGTTTTCTTCTTCGGATCTGACGTCACGTCGGTGGGACAGCTTAATTCCTCGGCCCCAGAGTTGGCTGGATTTATTTTATCTGTAGGGATTTGTCAAGACGGGCTGGGGCAGAGGTAGACTGCCCCGCATCACACGTCGATTCCCTCCGGGCCAGCTCCCACACAATGCGAACTGTCATTGCGGAAATGTAATATCCAGCCGTAAAAATCGTGTTACCTAGCAACCGGCATGAAACAACATAAATGTCTCCGAACATGAAGCACAGTTCTGAACATTGTGGAGTGCTTACGAAATTTTATCACGTAATTGTTACAATATTTTTGTAGAATGATTACAATGCTGGCTCTCAGGCTCAACCGAGCTCAAACACCAGTGAGCCCAACTACAATGGAGCTGAATTACTCACATCGCGTTTTCCCTGCCATAATTAAATACACAGTGAGATAAAATCACTGTGTCTGAATATGATTATATCTAAAAAAAAATCATTTCTCGGCCCTGTTATATGATACGAGGATGCTTTTCAAAACTGACAAGGTAGGCTCACCAAGTGATAACAAATACCTTACTATAATAATATCGGACAGCTAGTAGTTTTGCGTGCGAACGACGCTGGTGCTGCTACCTACCTGCCGGTGTGGAGATACTCGCTAAACAAGCTGTAATAAACTGCAATGTATATTGTTGCTGGGCTAGTTAATAGTTTTATTAATTAGTGCTGTGTTAAAATGTCAGGGTGTATGTGTGCTGTTTATAATTGTGACAATTGCAGCATTACAAATTGCTCCAAATCGTACTTTCGATTTCCGACAGTTCATGAAACGTGAGTCAACAAAATTCGTTATTAGGCCTAATGCCTTTGTCTCTGTGTTGATAGAAGAATAAAAATTAGTTTTTTTTTATTTAGGCCTAATGAATGAATAGAAGTTAAAATATATTGGAAATTTTAAGGTTTTAGCAAATTAAGTTTTATTGTTGTCTACATACCTTTACTAATTATTACAAGCATCAGAATACTACCATTTTTATTTTTGCAGTTGTCAGCAATGGGTATATAATGCAATATTGTAAATTCATTCCTAATGTCAGAACTGATTTTGTCCCACTAAAGCAAAAAAAAAAAAAAAAAAAAAAGTAACAATTAATAATTACGGAAAGTAATATGACGTATGCAATATTCTCATAATATGCAGCTCTGATATAAGGTAATAATTTTACATTAAATACTATTCAACATTTCTTAAGTGTTTCATATATAATTCCACATCAGTAACTCACGTTTTAAACAATAGTCCGAATCCCGCTATGTTAATATTTGTATATGTGAACGTAATTCCATCCCCCTCCGCTAGATGTCAGATCCGCGATATTTCGCACTCACGCCAATGCTACTAGTATACAGCTGTCCGGTATTATTATAGTAAGGTATTTGGTGATAATGGATTTTCACAACGATTTTTTCCCCCCATACATTCCATTTGATTAAGAAACTTCCCTTTAATTATGGAGAACAATGGAACTTCTGAAATAAGTAAAGTAAAGTAAATCCATGGTGCCATGGTGCCGGCTGCTGGCCTCACGTCCACATACCGAACTAGAGGTGGACGATCATCCAACGATATGGAGGTATCGTGTGGTTAGCACGATGATCCCCCTAGCCGTTATAGCTGGTTTGCGAAATCGGACTTTCGCGACCTATCGTAGCTCCCCAAGTGCATCACGATGCTGGGTGGGCACCGGTTCCATACACACTGGTTACAAAGAATATCTCTTGAGTCTCACACAAGAGGAAAAGCAACAAGCGCAACTTCATCACGAAGAGAAAAAGGCGGTATAAATCATTTGACTAAATTTGAGTTGTTAATTATGACAATCTAATAGTTTTTGTAAAATATACCTTTAATATTTGCAACACGTCATGTTACATTTCATCACTTTTCCATCTTAAATTCAATAACAAGAGAAGAAATGTGAGAAGGAAGGAGAAAAAGGAAGAGAAGTACGTCAAGAGTGTTCTTTATCGCTTACCCTGTTTAACATCTAATTAGAGGATTTAGTGAAGAAGTGTTTTCAGAACATGGAAGGAGTGTTAGTAGAAGGAAGATATCATGATGATGATATTATGGCGTTGTTAGCAGAATACATGATGCTAAGAGATATGCTACTGGAGCTAAATGACACCTGTGAGCAGTAGCCAGTAGGTAAATTTTGCGAATTCTAAATGAGGCAGTAGAGCAAGTGGACAGCTTCAAATACTTGGGCTGTACTATAATCAGTAACATGAGCTGCTGCCAAGAAGGCAAAAGGGGAATTGCAATGGCGAAGGAAGCTTTTAATAGAAAAGAAGCATCTTCTGCGAACTTCTGCAAAAAGAACTAAGGAAGAGACTAGTGAAGTGCTTTGTGTGGAGTGTAGTATTGTATGCGTCAGAAACATGCACATTACGACGAAATGAAGAGAAGCAAATAGAAGCATTGGATATGGAGAAGGATGGAGCGTGTGAAGTGAACAGACAGAATAAGAAACGAAGCTGTGTTGGAAAGAGTGGGTGAAGAAAGAATGATGCTGAAACTGATTAGAAAGAGGAAAAGGAATTGGCTGGTTCACTGGTTGAGAAGAAACTGTCTTCTGAAGGATGCACTGGAAGTAATGGTAGACGGGAGAAGAGTTCGGGGCAGAAGAAGATATCAGATGATAGACGGCATTAAGATATATTGATCGTATGAGGAGACAAAAAGGAAGGCTGAAAATAGGAAAGACTAGAGAATGCTGGGTTTGCAGTGGAAGACCTGCCCTTGGATAGAACACAATGAATTAATGAATGCTACATTCACATTGCTAAAGCGTCAAAGCATGTTGCGGAAAAATGGTACGTGATAGAAAAAAATCAGAGGTCAGATTTGGATTCAGCACCCCCACAAAAAAAAAAAAAAAAATAGAAAAACTTTTATGACGCTTAATTTTGCAGGCCTGTGTTGTTATCCATGTTCTTCTGAGTTGTGTGCCTTGGAAGGCGATGCTTGTATATTTTCTCCGTCGACGTTTCTAAATTATCCACAGTATCACTAGCCTAGAATTTGAATGGCTGGTATACTTCACGACGCGGCGGTCCATTTTATAACAGATTCGTCAATTCCGAAGTCCTGTGTGGGTAGATATCCAGGCGGGCTGACTGCAGACACCAACAAGTCGGAACATCACACGGATCCGCTAGGAGATATGACCGCACAGCACTTCGCTGAGTGAAAGGCGGTGTCGTGCCCACCCCTCCTCATTAGTCACCCCCCCGGGGATTTCTCACCTCGCGACGGTACGGCTACACAGTTATACCATTCTACAAGACGCTCTCTACTGAATCACTGCGAGATGAAATCGATATGAGGCAGCACCAGCACTTAGTTTCTGACGTGGCTGTCACGAGTGCACTCCTAGACTGCCTAATATCATTCGGAATTCACAGGGCAAGCAACTCCACGGTATCAATTAGCACTAACAAAATGCAATCGCCTGGCTTCATCTTATTCTTCAAGGTATACCACCAGCTGTTTCTAATTTTTTTTATGTTAGCAGGTTATTTTACGACGCTTTATCAACAGCTCAGGTTATTTAGCGTCTGAATGACATGAAGGTGATAATGCCGGTGAAATGAGTCCGGGGTTCAGCACCGAAAGCTATCCAGCATTTGCACATATTGGATTGAGGGAAAACCCAGGAAAAAACCTCAACCAGGTAACTTGACCCGACCGGGAATCGAATCGGGGCCACCTGGTTTCGCGACCAGACGCGCTGGCCGTTACTCCACAGGTGTGGACGCTGTTTATCAACACCAGTGGTTCCCAAAGTGCGGGTCGCGATCCCCCGGAGTTCATGTAAAGATCTGGGGGGGGGGAGGGGGGAATCCGGGATGATTTACAAAATAAAACAAAAATGCCTTTTCATTTCATTTCATGTGCCCTGCCCAAGGACAACTCTTTCACTGCAAACCCATCATTCTACAGTCTTTCTTATTTTCTGCCTTCCTCTTTGCCTCCGCATATGACCCATATTGTAGCTTAATGTCGTCTACCGTCTTATATATTCTTCTGGCCTGAACTCTTCTCCCGTTCACCACTCCTTCCAGTGCATCCTTCAGTAGGCAGTTTCTTCTCAACCACTGACCCAGCCAATTCCTTTTCCTCTTTCTGATCAGTTTAGCATCATTCTTTCTTCATCCACTCTTTGCAACACAGCTTCGTTTCTTATTCTGTTTGTCCATTTTACATGCTCCATTCTTCTCCATATCCACGATTCAAATGATTCTATTCGCTTCTCTTCACTTCGTCGTAATGTCCATTATTATGCCCCACGTGATGCTACACGCCACACAAAGCACTTCACTAGTCTCTTCCTTAGTTATTTATCCAGAGGTCCGCAGATGATGTTCCTTTTTCTATTAAAACTTCATTTGCCATAGCAATTCCCCTTTTGACTTCCTGGCTGCAGCTCATATTACTGCTTATAATACACCCCAAGTATTTCAAGCTGTCCACTTGCTCTACTGCCTCATTTAGAATTCGCAAGTTTACCTTCTTTATTTTTCTTCCTATGACCATGGTCTTCGTTTTGTTGGCATTTGTCTTCATTCCATACTGCTCACAGCTGTCATTTAGCTCCAGTAGCATATCCCTTAGTATCATCTCCTTTCTGCTAATGCCTCATTAACATATATTTGTTTTGTATTTAGAAACATAAAACAATATTGAACATAAAGATAAAAAAAATGTTTCGTAAAAAATAATTAATGTAATTTATACCATTCCTCCGCTGTGGAATAGCGGTTAGCGCGTCTGATCGTGAAACGAGCGGGCCCGGGTTCGAATCCTTGTTGGGACAAGTTACCTAGTTGGGGTTTTTCCGGGATTATTCCTGAATCAATTGGAGCAGAATTGCTGGGTAATTTTCGGCGTTAGACTTCAGACTCATTTCACCATCATTAATTCGCCATCATTAATTCACAATCATCATCCATACCATAGCCCGGGTTAAGTTCACGGTGCGGCGTGCTGTACTTGTACAAATTATACAAAACTCTTGTTTCTACCTTATATTGAAAATGAAATAAATTTTGTGTCACTCCTGACATGTGAAATTATTATAGCGATTTTAACTTCCCAAACGGATCAGACACGTACATTTGACATGTTGCGAACTACCTGTGGAAGGAGAAAGCTATTTATTAGTGTTGTAATAGTTATATGTCATTGAATGCAAATAAGGTACAGTACATGAGGGGTTGATGTTCTTTTGTGTTTCATTGAGTTCTTTACTTGTTTTAACTGTATTTTAATTGTATTTTAATTATGCATAAATATATGCTCTTTTGTTTCACTGTTTCTCTAGAAAAATTGAATTTAATTGTATTTGTAATAACTTACTTTAAAATGTGCATACTTACATATTCTTCTGTTTCACTTTTGTTTTTCTAGGAAATGGAAAAATAATAATAATAATAATAATAATAATAATAATAATAATAATAATAATAATAATAATAATAATAATAATAATAATAATAATACTTTATTGCCACAACAAAGATACCTATTGCTTTTTTACATAAAAACTCTCTAGCACCCCCAGAAAGAGTAAGTTACATACTCGTGCTCAGGAGGAATTCCACATAATGTTAAGACATTTTATTAAGTAACAGAGTAAAAAAATAGAAAAAGAAGAAGAAAAACACAACTATCACAATAATTGAACTCTAAATTTTCTCTCTAAACCGCAATTTTTAAATTTATTTCTTTTAAATAAAGAGCGTTAGAAAATTGTATGTTTGAGAATTTAGCTATTATTATGTGAGCCGTTGAGAGCAAAAGTGGTGTAAGTCAACAATGAGTAATGAGGGTTAAAGTAAACATTCTGTAAAATACAGCGCAAAGTAGCAATTAATAATCAATTTATTTAAGCTATTAGTAATCAGTGGATGGCACGAAGGACGTGTTAATTGCTACTTTGCGCTGTATTTCACAGAATTCTTTCTTTAAACTTAATTACTCAATTTTGACTTACACCAATTCTGCTCTTAACGGCTCATGTTATAAAGCCTTGGACCGAAGTTGCTACTGTGGTTATATGCTACAGTTGTAGTACATTTAGGTTCTGTCAAGCAAATGTTGTCTAATCTTTTAGTTTTATATGTATGTGAATATAAATTAAATATATTTCGGTTTTCATGTACGAAATTCAATTTGATGGAAGTCAAATACTTTAAATTCTTAATACAACATTTCTGAAGGATAATCAAGAGGTTTATTAAGGCACATTTTTATTATTCTTTTCTGTAGCAGAGTTATTGGCGTGAGGGAGGTACTATAAGCACTAACTCATCCTATAAAGCTATATTGCAATATAGCTTGTACTAATGCAAGGTAAATCAGTCGTAAAGTATGGACGATCAAGTCATTTCATGGGATGACAAAATAGTGAATTTTTCTTAATGTATTGCACAGCAAAAGAACATGTTTATCCCAAAGTAAATGTTAGTCGATTATTATTCCGAGATATTTAACTTGAGGAGATTAATTTAGAATAGCACAGTTACAACTATTAGCAGAGCAATTGGATGTATGAATTTTTAAACACAAGAGCGAATCAGGAGATTTCATACCAACAGATGTTAACGAAAATAGTACAACCGTAGTTTTAGAATCATCTAAGACAAGTATGTTGAAATCAACTTACTTACTTACACGTGGTTTTTAAGGAACCCGCAGGTTCATTGCCGCCCTCACATAAGCTCGCCATCGGTCCCTATCCTGTGCAAGATTAATCCACTCTCTATCATCATATCCCACCTCCCTCAAATCCATTTTAATATTAACCTTCCATCTACGTCTCGGCCTCCCCAACGGCTTTTCCCCTCCGGTTTCCCAACTAACACACTATATGCATTTCTGGGTTCGCCCATACGTGCTACATGCCCTGTACACCTCAAACGTCTGGATTTAATGTTCTTAATTATGTTACGTGAAGAATACAACGCGTACTGTTCTGCGTTGTGTAACTTTCTCCATTATCCTGTAACTTCATCCCTCTTAGCCACAAATATTTTCCTAAGAAACGTATTCTCAAAACACCCTTAATATCTGTTCCTCTCTCAAAGTGAGAGTCCAGGTTTCACAAGCATACAGAACAACCGGTAATAATCTGTTTTATAAATTCTAACTTTCAGATTTTTTGACAGCATACTAAATGACAAAAGCTTCTCAACCGAATAATATTTCCCATATTTATTCTGCGTTTAATTTCCTCCCGAGTGTCATTTATATTTGTTACTGTTGCTCCAAGATGTTTTAATTTTTGCACTTCTTCGAAAGATAAATCTCCAATTTTTATGTTTCTATTTCGTACAATATTCTGGTCATGAGACATAATCATATACTTTGTCTTTTAGGTTGGAATCAAACCAAATTTTAATCAATGTGATATATATATATATATATATATATATATATATATATATATTTAATTGTGGATACGTATGTGTTATTTTGTTTCACTGAGTGCTTTTCTAGGAAATTCAATGTAATTGTACCTATTTTTATTTGCACTGTATTTCAAAATGTGCATACCTATATGTTCTTTTGCTTCAAAGTGTGTTTTTCACATTTTACATTTATATTTAATATTTGATCCTTTTATAGAAATTTTGTATGGGACTAGAGTAGTTGTAATTGTGATAATGATGATAGTGATTACTATTATTTCATGAATATATTTTTATAAGATGCTAAGTGGGTATGGGGGTAGCACGAATGGCCGTACAGGCTCGTGCGAAGGATCATGTGTACATGTGTTTGTATCTATTATGTATAAATAAATGCACTTCATTCATGTACCTGACATTACAACACATATACCTCTTTTAATATATTGCCATATTGTGGCCATATCTGAGAAGGCTGCAAGCATGTACACATTATAAATCCAAACATATTCAATTCTTGTTTATCATTGTCCGTACCTTTATTTGCAGTTGATGTAGGAACCAATCAATCTTTCTTCATGCAATAAATATATTCCTACTAATTTATTTTATGGTCGAGAAAATCACTAAAAATTATTATGAGATTGGTTGCTCTGAGATCTGAGTCCGAAACATCCCTAATACGAATTTAATATTCTATTTAACTTTCATTGTGATATCCTTTTAATAAAAAAGAAGATTCAAATTAATTTAGATTATATTGCGATATGGGTAGGGAGTTTATTGGATTAAAATTTATTCAACCAGAAATTTGAAATTAATAAACAAATACCTATTTTAAACAGATTTTAAATTACCGCGGCCCATCATTTACGTATGCAGATATGTGTGATAAAACTTGACCAATATATAGAGATGGAGGCGAATACAACGGTTAGTAACACATCACAAAATTGGATTCCACCGGAAATAAATTTAACCCAACATGTTATGGATCAGTAAACATAATTAGGACTCATAAATAACGACTAATTAGGGTGAGTCTAGCCTGAACAGTTTACATACTGTGGGCAAACACAAAGGCGAGCCTGTTAACGAAGACAACTAGCGAGCACATGGCAGACACAAATTATTACATCCAAATACAAGACTGGAGCAGGTAGCCATTCACAAAGCATTGCGCTCCTGCACGTTGCAGTAAATCGAAGTTTATCACTAAAAATTATGCATGCATTGGTAATCTGAAATAAAATATAACTAGTGGCTTGTGCAGCAAATGCTGCAAACTAAATTAATTAGAAGTTCAAATAAAATTTTTTTCAGATTTAGTTTCAATGAAGAATAGGCCTACCAGTCATTTTAAAAGTTATTTGCTTCCATAATAATGAAACATACTCTCTCTAAATGGTTTTTTATGCCAAATATTTTTTCTTGAATCTATCCATCTTCAGTTTTTTTAGTTTAAAAGCGAAAACGCATGTAACAATGTCAGGACGATCAGTGGATTTTTCATGTGGGAGTAAAGCAGTAGTAGCTATTTCAGGTCATTGCCAGATTTACCATTCTTTTCAACAATAAACATAGCGTCTTGGTACAGCTGCTGCATGTTTCGTGAACTACCTTGAAATGTTGAGGGTAGAATCATTTTATCCTTATAAGAGATCTTGCTCAAATGATCGGGAGACTACAAAATCTTATAGGCTTCTTATTTTATCAGTAAGTAATACCTTTTGGTCTTTCCTTTGAAACTGTAATTTTTGCGCTCTGTCGAGACAATAGTGGAGAGAATCACACATATACATATCCACACCACACCGCCATTAAATATATGAAAAAGACCCACACTACTTGAATAACAATAACTTTAACTTATGTAAGTTTTGTAGTTTTCAGTAACATATACTGTATATATTATACAGCCGTCACTCAGTAAATTGTAGAAATGAAGATCTAATTTAAGATATTCTCTACGTCTACTTATATAACCCCAAAAGGTTTGAGTTTCATATCATCAATAGGCTAAATCATTAATATGTATATTAGTGATTTTCTTTTAGTAAGTCTTAAAAGTTTTTAACCAATTGTAGAGACGATATAAAAAATTACACAAATGAAGATCTTGCCCATGTTGTCATTATGATAACACAGAATTTGTTCTGATTTGCTCTAAATATGTCGGCAATCCTGCAGGTCATTCATGGCCTTCGTGTAATATTGCTTATTGTAGCGTGTGTTTTGTTTTATTCTGAAAAATCATTGTCTCAAAACTGACGAAAGATGGATTTTGGAAAATAGGAAAATTATGTAGGAAAATTGACGTTTCATTGAAAACTACTATTTTTCTGAAAACGTTTGGGTCCCAAGGGTGAAAATGAGGATTCATTCATTAAAATCCGTTCAGCCGTTTTCCCGTAATTTCCATTACCAGTTCAAATTATTCATAGATACGGGAACCTTTATTCCAGGATTAAAGTTTAATTGCGTTAAATATTAGGTTGATATTAAACTGAGCAACATTCATGCCTGGAAACCCAGGAGCTAATACAAATGTTGTACAGGGACATCATTTTATTTTTACTTCAATTATTATTGTACCTGAGTTTTTTTAATGTACTTCACATCCACTACTTCCACTAGTAAACTTTCACCCGTTATCACAAGGAACCAAGGCCACATATGCTGTCAGAGTCGTACGGTCATAGTAGACAGTACTGAGTTAGTGCAGTACGTTCCTAAAATATCGTCGCATTTTCCAGTGAAGAAAGAGCATTCATTTATTGAATCATAGGTATTTTCGCAAAGATATTGTTACGTCATTTGTTTACGTCGCATCCCGGTTTCTCCCACATATTTCTGCTGGCCCCTCTGTAAAGGCTAGTGGCTACGTAATATTATACAAAAATGTTTAAAATGATTTAAATAGAAGGGCTTCGTTAAGTAACTGTCACGTGATTTTCCCCCTTTCTACGACATAACCAATTGGACGTATAATAGATAGCATGTCTGAGTAAATTTATCTGTGCGGATCGTGCAGAAGTGAAGATTGAATTTACAGTACATGAGATACTCTGTTATAGAGTAGGTAGAGAACTATTTCAACATCAGCAGGATTTTGCTCCCCATGTCGCCTGATTTGAGTGCTTTGCATTATTTCTTTTGGGGTTACTGTAAAACATTTGTGTTTCCTAACATCCTACAACAACAGAATAGAATTACATTCGAGAAACAAGATATTCAATTTCCTAAGATATGCCTAAAAACCCTTCGATAATATGCACAAAAGAAATGAACGGTCACCAATTTCAACAATTTGTTTAAATATCCAGATTTTGTTTATTTTTCAATTTAAATGTACTCTCCATATTGTATGCTAATGTGCTGTACACATTATACTATACATTGCATAATAAATAGGCTACGTCCGCCTGGATAGTTTAGTTAGTGAATAAAAAAACACTTATTGTTAATACTATACTATATTCAGAGCAAATAAAAATCGAACGAAAATTATAAAAATCAAAATTGTAATATTTCCCAATTTACATAAATGGATGCACTACTTTTCTTTCCTCCTATACCTAGTAAATTGATTTGTTTTTATTTTACGCTAGTATCACCAAACTCCGGTCGTGGAAGGGATAACAAACAGTGTTTCCGATCCTCAACCTTTAATTCAAAGGTATAGCCAGGTTAATATTAAAAATAGTAATAAAAATAAAACGATATCTTGCATGCATAACCAGATGAATAAAAGAAACAGTAGTTTTGGAACATTTATTGACTTAGTTGTTTATGATTTGAGTACGTGAAGGGAGAGCTGAAAAGAGTTGGTAATATTTTTGCTTAAATTTTGCTTTCTTTATACTCACCTAAGTCACTCATATTCATCTTTCTTAGAATTGATACAATATCAGATTTTTCTTTTTCTATAAAGTGTCATATATTCTGCGCGACTGCTCCTTTAGACATATTTATCTTTGCGTAACTTCACACTCTTTCAGTTATTAACGTTACTGCGTCATGATCTCAAAGCCAAACAAAAATGGTCTTAACTCCTAAACAGTCAAACATGACCAAAAAGGATTCAATTTTTTTAATGTTGTCGTTTATTAACTTATTTCACTCTTAAAATGTCCAAATCCCCTGTTTGAAAGTCTCTAAAATTAACAGAAGTATTATGTGTTTTTGGGTTATTGTTTAAATAATGAACAGTATCAGTTTTGGAATAAAATTAAAACATTTTTTTATTGCTCAGTTTTTTCTTTCATTTATATATATCATGTGCTGTAAATGTGCCATAGCTATTAAGTTATTAGAATCCAAAAATGGAATTGCGACAGTGTCACGCTAAAATTTGTTGGTGGATAAACTTTGACAGTTTCTGCATCTTGTCAGTTTTAAATCAAAACAATATCTTAATCTGATTTTAAGGGGATAGGTACAGCTTACAGCAGTAAACTTTTTGGAAATATTCAACATTTTTTTCCTACATTACTGCATCTTGTACAATAATGAACATTGATATGTGTAAAACACTGTCCTTTTGCTATATGAAAAAAATATTATTACGGTTTAATTTTTTTTTAATTCATAATGGTGGTAGTTTACTGTGCAGTGATGAAGCGTTTCCCTCATAACTCATACACTTGTTAACTTTTTCATATTCTCTATATTTTATTTTATTGCTGAAACTCATGTTTACAATATCATACTTTTTCAACTACATTCCTTAATAAATAATATTTTTTTTTATTTTGTGTTAGAAGGAAATACTGATATTTCACCATTTTCTAAATTAATTTATTCTTTGTCAGACAATCTACCAAAGGTAGACAAGTCATCTTGCACCATATTGCAGATATGACATGCACAAATACACACAAAGAATTTCATCACAGAATGTTGGATAGTTTTTGAGTTATGTGGGAAACGCTTCACCACTGCACAGTGAACTGAATTTCGAAAAAAATAAATATATATATCTTTTTTAAATCGTAAAATCCTTTTTTCATATAGCAAAAGGATAGTGTTTTACACATACTAATTTTCATTATTGTACAAGATACAGTAATGGAGGAAAAAAATGTTGAATATTTCCAAAATTTTACTGCTGTAAGCTGTACCTAACCCCTTAAATGACGAGCATTTATTTCTCGATCCCTCCAAGCGGGACACGGCGTATAAGCACTGTAACTAGCATAGCTTCAAACATAAACAATTTATACTGCTTATAAATAGACCTATGTATTAGTTTATTTCTATTTGCAGTAACAGAATAAATGGAATAGGTTTACTTATATTATTTCATGTGCATTGGTAAATACATAAATAACTTATCTTAGTTATATTACGAAGAGAGTGGGATGTCCGCTAAGAAGGCGCCTATATACCCGATGGTATTTTATAAGCTCAGGACGCTCTATAGTATGTCTTATTTTGTGGAGAGGTTTGGCATGAATGAAACTGAAAGCAGAAAAATTCTACCTACAAATACTAGCACTACTCCACAGGGGAGCAATGGAGTGTATCATAATAATTCTAGCCGGTTATAATAGGAGAAGATACAGGCGTCTCCGGGCGAGGTATCCATGGCAACAAAAAGCCCCAGATTAGGCACTTCTCCAGCACGACCATTCCGGCAGCCGGGTACATTGATCGAACGAAACGTATGGCCCACCCCTGCACAAAGGGATGGGGCTCGTGTACATTACATGTCACCCCCTACTTTGTCTCTGTCCACGGTCACAAAGTTGAGGGTGGATTCCTTCCCCACTCATGTAACTCGGTCACAGAGCTGATGGCTTCTGAGCGAAAGGGACATCGGTTCGATACCAGACAGAGTTTGCGGAATTAACGCAAAATCATGAATTCCAGGGACGTAGTATGTAAATAGCCTCCATATGCTAAAATAAATATTAGGAATACTTACTTATTTACTGGCTTTTAAGGAACCCGGAGGTTCATTGCCGCCCTCATATAAGCCCGCCATTGGTCCCTATCCTGAGCAAGATTAATCCAGTCTCTACCATCAATACCACCTCCCTCAAATCCATTTTAATATTATCTTCCCATCCACGTCTCGGCCTCCCCAAAGGTCTTTTTCCCACCGGCCTCCCAACTAACAAATACATGTATTTCTGGATTCGCCCATAAGTGCTAAAAGTCCTGCCCATCTCAAACGTCTGGATTTTATGTTCCTAATTATGTCAGGTGAAGAATACAATGCGTGCAGCTCTGCGTTGTCTTTCTCCATTCTCCTGTAACTTCATCCCTCTTAGCCCCAAATGTTTTCCTAAGAACCTTATTCTCAAACACTCTTAATCTCTGTTCCTCTCTCAAAGTGAGAGTCCAAGTTTCACAACCATACAGAACAACCGGTAATATAACTGTTTTATAAATTCTAACTTTCAGATTTTTTGACAGCAGACTAGATGACGAAAGCTTCTCAACCGAATAATAACAGGCATTTCCCATATTTATTCTGCGTTTAATTTCCTCCCGAGTGTCATATATATTTGTTACTGTTGCTCCAAGATATTTTAATTTTTCCACCTCTTCGAAGGATAAATCTCCAATTTTTATAGTTCCATTTCGTACAATATTCTGGTCACGAGACATAATCATATACTTAGTCATTTCGGGATTTACTTGCAACCCTATCGCTTTACTTGCTTCAAGTAGAATTTCCGCGTTTTCCCTAATAGTTTGTTGTAGATAATATTAGGTACAGAATTACAATTAAAATTATCAACTTATTGTCTCTCAAATGGCTCAGTAGTTAATTAGTTAAATAAACAATTAATCTTCTCATCATCCCTGAATAGCTTCTGTAGTTATAAAGATCCATTACATTAACAATTACAATTACAATATTCTTCTCGTTTATGAATACCCCTGTACTATAAAGTGAACGTAAAATAAGGAATTATAACTACAAATTATTACGTCATTGTCTCTGAAAAGGTCTTTGTAGGATATTTAAACCACGTAAGTTGAATAATGAATTACAATTGAGGCACTCAGAAGCAAAATGGTACAAGTGACGTTTAGTAAGTCTTGAGACAAATGACTTTGAAGTTGAAAATGAAATTAAGAAGGATGTTACAGGACTATGTAACTGTAAATTTACAATTGCATAAATCTAAATTTTTAACTTCTAAATAGAAATTACCTATTCCAAAACAGTTAATGCAAAACTGGGTCCTAAAGTCACTTGTATTATTTTGCCACGGAAATATTTTTGTGGAGAAGTATTTCAGTATTTGTATGTTACTTAAAAGAAGAACAAGAACATTGCTTACAACATTGAAACCTTCCTGTCTTAACAACATTTGAGCTTTCTTATTATCATATTATGACACAAAATGTGTGGGTTAAGAATATTTTTAATTTTCAATGACATTCAGCTTTAGTCGTTGTCCATTACGTCACTAGCTTCATCTGAAGAAGTCACATCTCTGTCTGCTGCAACATCTGTGTCTCTGTCATGAAGTGCATCTGTAGGTCTCCTACCGAGTATTCCTTGAACTTTCTCTTCCACGACCACGTCCTGCAGTCCTTATTGTAAGCCCCTCCTCATGCTTCAGGTTATCAGAAAAAGAGTGGTGTATGGGTGGGATGAATTTTTTTAGCTCTTGCAAGTTGCTTTACTTAGCAAAAGTTATCCTTATTGGATCACTGTTTAGCTGGTCCAGCTCAATGTGTGCAGGTCTTTTACGAAGATGTTTCGAGAAGTCATCGCTGTATTACATTATCTCTCGCCATTATGGCAAATGAATTAGTCATAAACAGAAGAAACACAACAACACACTTGTATTAGTTTGCCTCTCAGTCAAAACTCGGTATACATTGTAATACAAGAGTTGGGCCAACAGGGAATATCACTGACTGGAGCTGCACTTATATTACTCTTTCTCTGAACAGAAGTGACATTAATATACACTTATATCACTTTTGTTTTAAAATGTCACTTGTATCACTTTTCTTCTGAGTGCCTCAATTACAATAATCTTCGCATCGTTTGTGAAGAGTCCCTATAGCTTAAAATAAACTGTAAATACATAATTACATTTACAATTACATCTCATCATCTGAAAATAGTCTCCGTAGCTTAAAAGTTACGTTACATAAGGAATTAAAATTACAACTATCATGATATAGATTATAAAATAATAATTTCTGTAATTTAAAAAGAGACATATGAGGGGGTTAGAAGCAAAGAGGTATAAGTGCACTTCAGTTATTTTTGAGAAAATGTGGTTGAAAGTACTTAAGCTTTGGTAAATTCGGTGAAACATTTAATGTCAATTTTAGTGTGGAATGTGGTTAAAAGATATATCCCATTGTCACTATAATTTTAGATGATATAGCTTCCCCTGGATGCACTTAAATTATGCTCTTAGAAATGTCACTTGTACCCCTTTGCTTCTGACCCCCTCATATAAATAATTTTTTAAATTTTAATTTAAAGCAGAAACTAAACACACTAGAACAATACGAAATATACAGGCACACAAGAACACACCAGCATCAAAAACTCAACACACAACTCAATTTCAAAACATACACACTTTTGACTCCACATTACACTATACAAACACACCTCAACAGGAAACGAAGTCAAAAGGCGCGAAGATGATGATAGCACACAGGCTGAAACTAGTCAGCAAGGTAACCTACAGTAGAGCATCTCGTTTAGGCACAGTGAAAACGTAAACAAAGTGCAGGTAACGTGTGGAGGGAGGACGAGCCGTACGATAAACACGAGGGATGCACAAGGTTTTAGTTACATTTATGGCGGAGCATTACTTGAAATTAGCCTATATTTTCCAATAACACACAAAACAAAACAACACAAATTTCATAACGTTATTATATACACATTATAACAAACAAGTAACTGTAACGCTGAAATAATTCAATATAACAAATCAAATTTTGCTACTTAAATGATGTTGCTTTCAAGCAGCATTTTTTACGGTCATGAATTTCATTTTCTGTATGACTAACATAATATCACCGTCTTCTGTGCCCGAATTAATAAAACTACAGTATATTGGTCTGAAGTGGCAACACTATTTCCTAAACATAATTATCCCTTCTCAAATTTCAATTTATTCAGGTAGTATCTTATTCCAACATCTTGTTATTGTCTGAAGTGACAAATGATCCCATGCTTGTGCTATATTATAAATTATTCTTGTGCTATATTATATAATGAAATATAATAATTTATATATATTATATAATATACATTATTTTCCTGGACGAAAATTTAAATTGGAAATGCCAAGTAAAGGAAATATCCAAGAGAGAGTGCTATACCAAGCATTCTCTTAACCCATTCAGAAACTCCCTTCCGCCAGAAATAAACCAGACTTTAGTGCAAACCCTCGTACTACCATTGTTTGACTCTTGCAACGTAATACTTACAGACTTGACAACTGACCTTTCAAACAAGCTGCAGCGTGTGCACAATGTGTGTGTCAGATTCATCAGTAATGCTCACAAATTTGACCACATTACACCCTCGTTCAAATCTTTATCCTGGCTGCAACTTAGTAACCGTAGAACACTTCATTCGCTCTCTCTTCTGTTTCGAGTTCTCCACACGTCTACTCCAAATTATCTTCGTTTCCGGTTTAACTACTTATCCTCCAGTCACAATCTAAACGCCAGGTCAAAGGAGAGCCAAACCCTAGCATTTCCTGCCCATAGAACATCCCACTATTCATCCTCTTTTACTGTCTCAGTCCCCCGTGAATAGAATTCTCTATCTCTGAAGATTAGGGGCTGCCAGACAATAACCGCTTTCAAGAAAAGGCTAAACGATTTCTTACGGGCGCAGTCAAATTGAAGTTATAATTGTGATCGAGTTTAATAATTTAATTTAATTTAGGTATGACTATCATTACTATTATTATTAAAAAGGTAAAGGTATCCCCGTAACATGCCATGAAGGCACTTGAGGGGCATGGAGGTAGAGCCCCATGCTTTCCATTACCTCGGCACTAGAATGAGGTGGTGTGGTCGACACCACGCTCTGACCGCCTTTTACCCCCGGGAAAGACCCGGTACTCAATTTTATAGGAGGCTGAGTGAACCTCGGGGCCATTCTGAAAGTTTGGCAACGAGAAAAAATCCTGTCTCCACCTGGGATCGAACCCCGGACCTTTCAGTCCGTAGCCAGCTGCTTACCAACTGAGCTACCCGGCCGCTTTACTATTATTATTATTATTATTATTATTATTATTATTATTATTATTATTACAAAATTATTTAATTGGTGTTGTGAAGATGATAAGAATTGTCATTGTATTATATTAAGTATGTATTATATTGTCTTGTATTGTAGTATTGTATTGTTTTGAATTGTATTGTATTAATTATGTTATATTAACAGTATTGTAGTAATTTTCTATCATACTGGTTGAGTGGAAGAGAAGGCCGAATGGCCTTAACTCTGCCAGTTAAAATAAACTATTATTATTATTATATTATAAATTATATATCTAATATATAGCACAAGCATGGGATGACTTGCCACCTCAGACAATAACAAGATGTTGTAATAAGATACTACCTGAATAAATTGAACTTTGAGAAGGGATAATTATGTTTAGGAAATAATGTTGTCACTTCAGACCAATATACTGAAGTTTTGTTAATTTGGGTACAGAAGACGGTGATTTTATGTTAGTCATACAGAGAACAAAATTCATGACCGTAAAAAATGCTGCTTGAAAGCAAAATCATATAAGTAGCAAAATTTGATTCATTATATTGAATTATTTCAACGTTACAACTGCTTGTTTGTTAAAATGTGTACATGATAACTTTATACAATTTGTGTTGTTTTGTTTTGTGTGTTTTTTTTTTGAAAATATAGGCTAATTTCAATTAATGCTCTGCCATAAATGTTGTAACTAAAACCTTGTGCATTCTTCGCGTTTATCGTATGGGTCGTCCTCCTCCCCACACTTTGTTTACGTTTTCACTGTGCCTAAACGAGACGCTCTATTGTAGTTAATTAATACGTGAAAAAAAAAAATATATAAGGGTGTTTCAAAAATACGGGGCATAATTTCAGGTATGTATTTCCCACATGTAGACAATCAAAATAGTTCATTACAACATGTGTCCGGAAATGCTTTATTTCCGAGTTATGGCCTTCACAACATTGAAATTCACCGGAACGTTTTTCTTTCCGCTGGTCGTTGCCGTCAAAGGAGACATTAAGAGGGCACTCTGACAGTTCATTCTGAGGCGAAGGTTACATTCAGTGTTGTGTAGGCGTTAGACTGTGCGACATGTATTCAAATCAAGAGCTGGCAGAGATACACTTCATGTACGGTAAGGCGGACGGCAATGCTGCGCTGGCTCGTCGTTTGTACCAGGAGAGGTATTCACAGCGACAATGTCCAGATCGGAAGACATTTGTACGTCTCCATTACCGTCTGTGCGAGTATGGAAAATTTAACTCTCCTGGTTTGGGAAGGGGACGACCAAGATCTGAGGACATACGCAATACTCCTGGAGTTTGGGATCGTGTTCGCAGGTCAATGAGACATCGATGTGAGGTCTGTATTCAAGCAGGAGGTGGACATTCTGAACATCATCTGTAATGACAACGACCTGCGGAAAGAAAAACGTTCCGGTGAATTTCAATGTTGTGAAGGCCGTAACTCGGAAATGAAGCATTTCCGGACACATGTTGTAATGAACTATTTTGATTGTCTATATGTGGGAAATACATACCTGAAATTATGCCCCGTACTTTTGAAACACACTGTATATATATATATATATATATATATATATATATATATATATATATATATATATACACTTTATATTTCGAAAAAGATTTATAATTGAATTTATCTTCTTTCCACATATAAACAGCCCCTATAGTTTTATTTCATTCTTTTTATTTTTAATATTCGTGAGATAAATGGTGATTTTTAACCTCCACAAGTAGCCTCGATTGGATCCAGCAATAATTAGACCTATATTTACCGCACAGAAAGTAGCCCGGCACACGTCATGTGTAAATCCAGTTATATCGTTAAAATAACTAATGAATTAGAATATAGCATTAGCCGTGTCAACAAGTCTGTGTTGCAGAACATGAAACTCATTAACAGATTGGCGGATTCAAACACATTACACAAGCGCAAATATGGAACATCCTAGACTGCTCTATAAACTAAATCGACCGGGTAAATAGTATGTAACACAGCTCAGTTTGGATATTATGCATATAGGGTTTATTGGCCGTCCATTTGAACGGAGCTTCTCACTGCTGCATCCAAAATATATTATTGAGGAAACTTGATAAATGAGTTCGTGAGAGGTCAACATTTTCAAGGTTTAATGTAAGTTTAATGAGAAACAATGCGAGGGAACAAAATTGTCTGGTGCAGTTGCCTCCTCAGGACTAGGAATCGTACTAAATAAACCCGACTAGCTATCACAAAGCAAGGATGATTAATTGATTGATAGTTTTCTATCCAAGGGTAGATCTTTCACTGCAAACCCAGCATTCTTCCTATTTTCACCTCTCCGAATTCGATCTAATGTTGTCCATCTGATTTTTTCTAGTAATTTAATATGAATACTTAAAGGAAACAAGGAGACAGTTTGGAAGTAAATCCCGAAAATGCAACGTATATGATTAGGTTTCGTGACCAGAACATAGCACGAAATAGAAATAAAAACATAGGGAATTTATCCTTTGAAGAGGTGTAAAAACTGAAACATCTTGAAGCAACAGTTGTTGTTGTTTAGTAAACTGTCCGAAGACAGGTTTGAATCTCACAAGTGATACCAAGATGTCAACAGTAACAATTAATGTAAATGACACTCTAGAGGATATTAAACTCAAAGTTAATATGGGAAATGCCTACTATTATTCGAATCCATCCAGTCTCCTTAAAAATTGAAAGTTAGAATTTATAAAACAGTTATATTTTCGGTTGTTCAGTATGTTTGTGAAACTTAGGCTCTCACGGTAGACGGGAACAGAAAGGTGTTCGAGAATAATGTATATTTATGAAAATATTTTGAGGCTAAGAGGGATGAAGTTACATGAGAATGGAGAAAGTTACACAACACAGAACTCCACGTATTGTATTCTTCACCTGACATAATTAGAAACATTAAATCCAGACGTTTGAGATGGACAGTGCATGTAGCACGTATGGATGAATCCAGAAATATATATATATTAGTTGGAAGACCTGAGGGAGAAAGATCTTAGGTGGAAGGGTATTATTAAAATGGATTTGAGGGAAGAGGGTTATGATGGTAGGGACTGGATTAATTTTGTTCAGGATAGGGTCCGATGGCGGCAATGAGGGCGGCAATGAACCTCCGGGTTCCTTAAAAGCCATAAGTAAGTAAGTTAGTAAGTAAGTAATAACTAAGTAAATATGTATATAAGTAAGTAATTTACTATGAAAGTTAGCTTCACATCTGTGAAATAAATTTTAAGATAGGCCTATTTATTAAATTGTCCGAGCTATGAATTAAAATGTCCTGCCGTATACATAAAATGCCAGTCAACAATATGGAATTTTATCGCACATTTTCTCAAAACTCCATATTTAAAAAATGTTTAAATCATATCTTCGACGATTTTTAGATAATAGCATAAGATTTCGCATCACCCTTTTTCTTAGAAAGATCAACAAATGGTAATTCAATATTTAACCTATCTTTAACAGAAACTAAGAACAGAGAAAATGATCCAATTAAAATTTTTCTTAAAAATTTAAAGATATAAAGAAAAAAATTTCCTTCCTCTTGCAGTGGGGATAGAGTAGTTTAGCAATTGAGCTAAGGCTTGTCCTATGAATGTTATTTTATGAAAAAAATATAGATTAATTGCTAAAAGTATTGAAAATCTTTGGAGTAATTTTAGTAGAAGTTTGGTACAAATCTAAAAATGAAAATCTCGAAATTTCACAGTTCCGAAAACTTTCCATGTAGGGAAATATTTATTTTTTCTTTTAGGCCCAAGAGCAAGTTTAAGGCATTTTACCTATAAAGTTTAATCAAAATAGATCTTATGAATATGGAGGAATAAAATTTATAAAATGTAAACATTTTTTAAATTTGGAAGGTGTATATAATGCCTTAAACAACTCGCACTCCTTTAATACCTGACCCTTGATTTCTCAGGAATCAATCGGCATAGCTTCTTTAATATCGTTGAAATTTGTAAATGGGAGGAAGCCTATACAGTACTTACACATTTGCTCATTTTGGTATAATAAAATCAGTTATTTTCATGTAGCCATAGATACCGAAACCTGTAATGTCAGATTTCTTGTATGAAAAATAATTTACTAATATACGATATATCATATTTTTAAGAAAAAATAAAATTCATTTAATTAGAATTTTCGTAGCCTGCTTCCGTGTACTAAAAATATTGTACTAGCTATCAGGAAAGTATCTTTTGCATAGTAGGCTAATCCCTACGGGAAAGTATCACTTTTAGTAGTAGTTACGTAAGTATCTGTTTTCACTAAAGCTGGTAATGATTTTATTGATTTTCAAATTTTATGAATTCCAACACACTTGTAATAAAAATATGAATTTAATATAAAGAAGTGGATGAAGGATTTATTTCTCTATAAAACTGTAATAACTTTGCCTCGTATGAAATTAGTGGAACTGTTTCAATACATACATTTTAGTTCCTGGAGAATATAAAATTAGGCCCTGAGTACGATGCCATACTGCATGTCTAAAGTTTCTTGTATTACTCATACAGCTATTGCGGTTAAGTAAATGGTTGTACTTCATGCAAATAGAGTTCATGGTAGCAGAAAACAGCAGTTCTGTATGAAATATGTAAGACAAGGGAACATATATTAAAATCACCGAGTTGGAAAGAAAGTGGATTTAATAAAAGAAGTGGAATGATATACGTGTCGGTATGACGAAACACACAACAAGTAGAACGAATAGCGCCGGATCTTTAATTCCCTTGGTTATATAGGACAGAGAAAAAAAGAGACTATCACCTACGAAGTGAATGAAATGTTAGTTCTAAGGGGAGATGATGGTATAATTTGAATTTTTTCCTAACTGTTGCACATTTCTCATTTCCTGCATGTAGAAATAGCTTTACTACAACAACTTAAATTGGAGATTTGTTAAAAAGATTGAAAAGCAAATTTTGAGAAACTACCATGATGAATATACTCGTATATCAGGCATATTTATAGATCAATTCGAAATTTCTATAAATTTTGCTGCCAAAAATACGTTTTTAAAATGTATGTAGAACATGGTAATAGGCGTAATAGATCGAACTCATAAATATTCAGCATATGGTCCTTGTGTTACACGGCACACATCAAGATGATAGTCTAGTTTTTCCTAAACCTAGTGTAACATACCTACAACGACACTTTCCACAATTCTCGTGATGCGTTGTTTCAATTCATCTAAATCAGTAGGAATTTGGGGGTCGTAAACGTTGCCTTTCATAAATACCCAAAGAAAGAAGTCGCATGGTGTGAGATCGGGGCTCCTTGGTGGCCACTGTGCGAGAGCGTGTCGTCTGTTGCATGGCCGATCTAGTGCTGTGAAGGTGTTTCGTCCAGATAATTTCTAACACTCCGTTGCTTGTGGGACGGTGCTCCATCCTGTTGGAAGATGAAATTCCCACGCCAACAGTTCCTCAACCTAACAGCGCAAATGTAGCTATGTCGATATCACAGATAATCATATTAGCTACTATGCTTGCGCCAGCGCAACTGTCAGTCAGCGCAGAAGTACCAACAGTGTGTGTATTACCGAATCTTCTCAAGTTTGTCAACCTAACGGAGCAAAATACAAATAGATATCACAGATAGGTTTTATTTGATAAAATACTGATTATTCTTACTATTATCATTATCATTATTATTATTATTACTATTATTCATTTAGAAAGTTTAGTGACCATTGATATTGATAAATAGGCTTCGTATTCCAGCTACCTAAAGACTGAAGTTAAAGAAACATTAGGTATATAGTACGCCGACCACAGGTAATGCAACGGATAAGGATATAAACAAACAAGTCGTCGCTGCGTGTTCGTGGAGCACAGTCAACTACCGAAATTCTGAAGCTATACTAGTAAATACATGCTTGAGCCGTGATGTTCATTTTCGTCGTGTTCTTTGCAGTGAATAATAACGTGCATTCGTAAGTTACGGAACTTGAACATATGCGGATGTCACTTGAAATGATTTTATATTGCAAGAAATTATTTCAGTAGCACATGATGTTATTGGTGCACGATATACTACAAGATATTCCTATTGTCTGATATTTTTTTCGTGTTTCATTAAGATATTGCATATGTCGATCATCACTGAAACCTACTAATTTTCATGTAATTTTCTAGAAATTCCCTAAAATGTAGAATATATAATTCATTAATTGGGATGTTGGTACTGAAAATCATGCTAGGCTACACAAATCCATGCTAATGTCGAGTTAATATCTTCATAATTTTCAGATTTTGATGGTACTGGTTCTTTTGGATTACGCCCAACACACCTTCTACGCCTTTTGGTATTGCAGTGTCTTTCATTGTACTGTTTTTGTTACTTTTACGTTCATTTTATACAGTTTATATGTAATGTTGTCTATATTGACAGTGAAAATATTAGTTCAAAAATATCCTCAACTATGCCCTGCAATATTACACGCTTGAGCGTCTTACCTAAGGCATTTTACTTCTGCAGTGAAGCTTCAATCAGCCACAACGATGTACAGGGTCATCATTTTATTTTTACTTCAATTTTTATTGCACCTGAGTTTTTGAATGTAGCCTACTTCACTCCCACCCCTTCTACTAATGAAGTTCAACCGTCTCCACACAGATCCAAGACCGCATATACAGTCATAGTAGACTTACGGTCATAGTAAACAGTACGTTCCGAAAATACGATCGCGTTTTCCAGTGACGAAAGAACTTTCAATATTGCTTCATTTTCCATTTGCTTACGTCGCATCCCGATTTCCCCCACCTGCTTCTATTCGCCTCTCTTTAAATTCTAGTGGGTGGTTGTCTTACCTCTTTTCTGGGAACATTAATTTCTGTTAGGAATTGGACTCTACGTAATATTCACTCATACCATTGTTTAAAATAACTTAAATAAAAGGACCGCGTTAAGTAATTGACTGTCACGTGGTTTCCTCCCTTTCTACGACGTAACCACTTGAAAGGACAGTAGATAGCATGTCTGAGTGATTTTATTTTTTCGGATCGGGCAGAAGTGAAGATTGAATGTACAGCACGTAAGGTCTCTTTTATAGAGTGGGTACACAATTATTTCAACATGAGTTACTGATACGAAGTACGGACCTGGTAATTGGAATTACGTATAATAGTCTATAGTGCGATAATATGCACATTAGAACTAAAGCCTGTATCGAAATGAACGGCCACCATTTTCAAAAATGTGTTTAAATATCCATATTATGATCATTTTTCAATTTAACTTCATTCTCTATAGTGTACGCTAATGTGTTGTAGACAGTATAATATACACTGCATAATGAATACGTCCGTATGGAAAGCCCAGTTCGTGAGTAAAAACTCTCATTGTTAATATTGTATTGTATTTTGATTAAACAAATACCTAATGAAATTTATCAAACTCAAAATCGCGATATTTCCTATTTTACGTAAATGGATGAACTACTTTTCTTCCCTCCTATACCTAGTAAAGTGATTTGTTTGTATATTACGCCAGTATCATCGAACTCCAGTCGTGGAAGGGGATAGCAAACGGTGTTTCCGCTTCTTAATCGTTGATCCAAAGGTATAGCCAGGTTAATATCAGAAATGTTAGTAGAAATAAAATGATGTCCCTGTAGTTATTTAAATAATACGACTAGTAAGAGCAGTGATCGATAAGACTATTCACTATGACTGCGTCCGGTTTTGATTTCCTAGAGGAAGGGGGCAGAGGATGCGTAACTATTTTGTATACGAACGTACTTGTACAAGCGCTGCGACGTCACATATACTTCGAATCAGACAACCCCATTGCAGTTTATAAGTAGCTGGAACACGAAGCTTACTGATAAAGGTAACTAGGGCAGCCAATATCCTAAATAATGTTAAAATTTAGAACTCGTCACTCTTTGTTATATTTTAAGAACTTGTTCTTAATCCATATTGTAGTAACATAGGCGAAAGTATTGCTAGTGTGAGGAACAGACTACAGTGTATCGAGTGACAGCTCTGAGCAGAAAGATTCAATTCCCTGAGGTGAGACAAAAGACTGACGCGTTAATCTTGTGTGATGGGGAATATTGACAGCTGTGATAAGACGCCTGCCTCATTCTTATATTAGAAAAAGTCTCCTGGCTTCTGCGCGCATCTCAACTCGCACCGCAGCAAGGCGATCCTCTGACAGATTCACTTTCGATACCAACCGCCTCGCCGGCAACACTTCCTGCAAATGTCGATCTCGGCACGTATTGTCACCATTCACTGATCTACTACGCCAGCAGGTTGTACAATTAACGTTCACATGTTCAATTTCCTTTAAAATTTGCATACTCATTCTTCTCTGCAGTTCATAGGGGTTGAACAAGAAAAAGGAGGATACTATTGCAAATAACCATTATTCATGGCAAATATCATGTAATAATAGTACATTATGCAACGAGCCTATAATGGTAGTAATTAAGACGCGAGCATGTTTATGAAACGAGCGCAAGCGAGTTTCATAATTTTCATACGAGCGTCTTAATTACCATTATAGTCAAGACATTTTATGCTCGACATATTGATTTTTTCCGGCAATTGCTGAAATGAATTTGCGGGAATGTGCTTTGTGAAAGGCTGGAAGATGACGGCGAATTGCTGTTAATTTGTGTGTTGTTTTTTTCGACTGAGTTTAATATTGTCTAATCTCGCGGTAGTTGTCTTTCGATTGCATATCCGAGAATAATCGATACTTGCGCTTTCATATTGCTACAATGGTATTTTCTGATTGGTGGAACACTTGAACTTTAATGAATAGGTGTACTTTAATGAGGTCCATTAAAGGACTGCTACCAGGTGTATAATTACTACATTTCGGCATGGTCGAGCATAAAAATTGTTTTGATATCAAAATTACATTTATAGTTTTCTGCCCAATGGTAAGCCTTTCATTGCAAATCCAGCATTCTTCAAATCTTTCCTATTTTCTGTCTTTCTCTTAGTCTCCGCATGATCCATATTATCTTAATGTCTATCATTTGATAACATCTTCTGCCCCGAACTATTCTTCCGCTCACCATTCCTACCAGTCCATCTTTCAGTAGGCAGTTTCTTCTCAGCCAGTGACCCAGTCAATTCCTTGTCCTCTTCCTGATCAGTTTCAGCATTATTTTTTCTTCATCCACTCTTTCTAACATAGGTTCATTTCTTATTATAGGCCTATCTGTCCATTCCACACGCCCCATTCTTCTCCACATCGAAATTTCAAAACTTGCCAGTCGTATTTCTTCATTTCGTCGTAATGTCCTGCTTCTACCACACTCCACACAAAGCACTACACTAGTCTCTTCCTTAGTTCTTTCTCTAGAGGTCCGCAGAAGATAATCCTTTTTCTTTTGAAAACTTCCTTTGCCATTGCTATTCTCCTTTTGACTTCCTGGCAGCAGCTGATGTTATTGCTTATAGTACACCCCAAGTACAGTATCTGAAGCCTCATTTCGAATTTTCATGTTTACATTTAATGTAAACATGAAACACATCAATGTACATATTTTGGGGAAGTTTAAAATTTGAAATTTCAAACGGCACCCCTATATTATGATACTTAAATTTGAAAGAATTTTCAACTGTTCATACATCATTCATTTGTTTGATATCTTTTGTTTTCTACCGGCGCCTGGCAAAATGGCTTGTTGTTGTTGTTAATTAGAGCTGAAGAGAATAAAACTGCAAAAAATAGTGTTGAAATTTTTTTTAAATTCGTTATTTAACGACGCTGTATCAACTACTAGGTTATTTAGCGCCGATGAGATTGGTGATAGCGAGATGGTATTTGACGAGATGAGGCCGAGGATTCGCCATAAATTACCTGGCATTCACCTTACGGTTGGGGAAAACCTCGGAAAAACCCAACCAGATAATCAGCACAAGCAGGGATCGAACCCGCGCCCGAGCGCAACTTCAGATCGGCAGGCAAGCGCCTTAACCGACTGAGCCACCCCGGTGGCTACTAGTGTTGATTACAAGATATTTCAGGTAATAGCACTAACTAATAAGTATTAAGAAATAATGTGGTTACAAAATACAATATTTAAGTTTTATTTTCCTTTTATTCACAATATTTCATCTTAATTGATAATAGTAAATATACAAAAGGAAATTTTCTATTAGTTTGTGGAATTTTTCCGATTTGTCTATAATAATATCATAAATATTTTTAATTTAAATTAACGTCAACAAACATAAAAATAAATGAAGCCAAGGTTCGGTATTTCCGTTCCAATTTTCAGAATTCAGTGTTGAAAGAAATTACAGATTCAAAAACATCAAACAATGAAGAATTTGCTTCTGTGCTTTCACACTTCTACACCTACCTATCATAATCTCTTCACACGCACGCAAAATAACCGCATACTAGCTATACCAACACATAAGACATCATCGTATTCATCATCATACACAATCTCGCTCTCGCGCATGTGGAATACCCTACCCAGTGACATCAGAGACTGTCGGAATTCAGTAGCGTTCAAAAGCAAGCTTATTAAGCATTTTCTTACTGCGTAGAGTAGGTTTAATTTTTACTTAATCAATAAAAGAAATGCTTCTCTCTTCTTAACTTTTACAATAAACTGTCTAGGTTTTATTAATCAGTTAATCTGTTAGTACTTTGATTTTTATTGTATTTGTAAATGTAATATTAATTTAATTATAATTGTAATTGTATTCTTAATATTGTAGTTGTAATCCCCTAGTAGAGGGGAAGAGAAGGCGTGATGGCCTTATCTCTACCAGGTTAAATAAATAAATAAAAAATAAATAAATAAAATAAGTAAATAAAAGTGCCTAGTTCAGAATACAATTTTATAAACTCAAATATTTGTCTAAAATTAATGTTTCAATAATAATAGTTTCTAGAACTACTCTCAAATGTTTACTCGCGAATGTCATATTGCAGGAAACCATACTTTTTTTTTTACTTACTGTGCAATCAATTTAATAATATGTGACAATACATGTAGCAACATGTAATAAATCTTACAGTACAGTACATCTAAAATTCCATGGAACATGCTTGTCAGCTTCGTACATTCATGACGATAGAGGAGGCTCTGAAAGACCTCTTTAATTCCCCTATAAAGCCGGGCTACGATGATGAAAAATTTGTCAAATAATGATTTCCCTTTGAGAGTGACCCGTCATAACACGCTTTAAGCCCCTCTTTTGAAGGCCTCTGATGATATTGTTAATCATCATACCTGCCTCATCAACTGGTCTGTTACTATGACAACTTGCTATCATGCCATCATTGGATGAGACCAAAGGATTACTGTCTTCAAAGAGGCAGGCATTTTACGTACAAGAATTGCTGAGTTTGATGTTGGTATCAGATTTTCCTTGCAGAATACTTTACTGCCTATTTACTAACGTAAAAATATCCTTATATTTACTGAATTTAACGATTATTTAATTGCCTCACAAGTAGTGCCTTGTTGGTATCACTTGTGAGGTTCAGACCTGTTTTCGGACAGCTTAGTAAGCAACAATTAAATATTACCGAAATCTTTGGACATTCTATCGAATATTATTTTGTTTGAAGGAAGATGCGGATAAATTACAATAAGCAACAAATTTTTACTCTTTGTCTTGCTCCGAAATAAAAATAGGTGAATATTACTAATATGTGTGCCCTAAATCTGAATTAAAAATCCAAATTTCCCCATCACGTACCTTTTCCGGGAAAAATGGATTGAATTTTTTATGAGAACACTTGTTTTTAATTTTCCACTGCTACTGATAAAATTACAACATACTAGAGATTCAAAATTCCTCATAATATTTGAAAAATGTGTACTGGATAAAAATGATGTTACATAGTTTAAAACACAACAACAATAAAAATATTTCATGTCTATCATGAGAAAAATCTCGGAATATGATTTTACATTTAAAATAGTTTTCTGAATGATTACTGTTTATAACTAGACCCAGGACTGTGTTTTACAAGAAACCAACAATAGTTTGCAAGCATGCTGATGATGATCTTCCTTTATATCGGCTTTCCATTTCAGATATTTCTTGATGAAATCTTTCCCCATGCTCGTCGCTTACAGCTCCAAAGTTAGGAGGAAAGAAATCCAAATGAGAATGTAAAAAGTGTATTTTGAGAGACATATTACACTCCATTTTGTCATACGCACTTAACATGTTTTCCACAACAAGTTCTATGTAGTTCTCTGCCCTAGAATTTCGAATGAAATTTGAGCAAACGTCTTTGAAAGCGCGCCATGTCATTCTTTCTTTAACGGAAAGTTTTTTCTCAGGCAAATGTTCAGCCATAACTTTGTGAATTTGTAGACCCATGAAAATGCCCTATTTTAATTTCCCTTCACTCAAACTGGTAAACGTTTCCTTTAAATATTGAAACCACACCCTTGTTTGTTCATTACATAGACCTCACTTTGAACTGTTATGAAATTTACTTAATAGAAGGGACCAATTCTGTTTATTTATTACAAATACAAAATAACATGCCAGGAACCATAATAAACTGGAAATAAGTCATAAACTCATAAAATACATTAGCTTTTGTTTTGGTTTTTACCCCCCAACCCACGCCAGATATTTCCTGGGGGAGGGTTTATCGAAAAGTGAAATAATAGTATATCTTAAAAATCTTATGTAATACGAAGAAAAGAGAGGCATTTTCGGATTCAGCGCACATCAAACCATAAGGGGCACCTTATTTTAAGTCGGAGCAAAATTCTTGTTGTTGTTCAGTGTTATCCGACCTGTGACATCGGTGGTCAGAGTAGGTGTGGTTCTTGGACTCTTGACTAATGCCCGTAAATGTCACTGGCTCTTTGGTTCGAAAAAACACGTAAACAACCGCCCGTTTCGAGTCGTTTAATACCTATATAATTTGTTCACCTGTGCTCCTAGTTTGAGCCGAAAAACCTTCTCAAATCTGATAAAGCTCCAAAACCATGTTAGGGACATGGTTCACAGGAATCGTAAAATTTTCCATCACCCTCATTAACCCCTTTATTGCTTGTTGTTGCAGGACAGGGTCTCCATTTGCCGTAAATCTTATACAAGGCTAGTCTTAGGAAAATGTTATGTCGCAAGATATAAAACGTGAGCTTCTTATTTGCAGTTATCAGTTATTAATGTCAGTCTTGCCTTGGGACCGCACTTGGACGTCCCCTGTTTCGTTGAATTTACGTGCAGTAAAAATCGACGTTGTTAACGTGAGTTGTGTAGCTGCTTGAAAGTACTATCCAAGGTCGTTACTAGTTTTATTATTATTATTTTGAAAGTTTAATAACGTATAATATACGAGTCTGTGTTAGACACACAATGTGAGTTGCGCCGATGCGTATCTGTAAAAGATACAGACAACAAACTTGTACGTAAATTAAACAGTAAATAAAGAGGTATATAAATATATACAGGATGTAAGGGGTATAATGCCGTCCTTTTCATAGCCGTTGGGGACGGTCTACACCAGGCCTGCACAAACGGCGCTCATCGAGCGCGGCCGCTCCAAGGAGCGGGAAAGCCATCCAAACAGCTCGCCGGAAAGGTACGTCGGAATGACGTAGGCCTGCTATAGGTAGAGGATAGTACACGCAGCTATCTGGTGTAGTGTGTATTATCAGTAGCTTTTTCACTTTGCCTATCTATGGCTACATAATGGAGAAATCTAAAAGACGGAAAAGTGATCGTCAGTCAAATTCTTTCAATATTGCATGGGAAAATGCTTATTGTTTCATAGCAGCTGGAGTCAATACTTATCTGCCACAAGAGTTTGAAAACAAGAGGAAAACATAATATAATGCATCATTACTAGTCCACACATAGAGATACGATGGTTTTGTTGGTGAAGATCGCAGTAAAAAGGTTCAGGAGTTGAAAGTTGCATTATTACATGAGGTAGGGTACGTTAGAATTTATTAATCTTCAACAATTTATAAATATATCTCTTCAGGGAAAAGGCCAGCTCATTATTGACGTGTTGAATAAATTACGGGATTTCAGTCGTAAACTTACACTTTTCGTAAGTCAGTTTCGGGAAGGTAATATGGCTCACTTTCGAACGATAGAAACTGCTCGTGATGAAGCCATGTTAAACGATTATGTGCAGATATTAATTGAAATTCAAAATGAATTTACAGTAATTCTAAGTTCCAAGATCTTGTCTTAATTGTAAATAAGTTTAAAGTTATCATAATAAATACCTTCAACACCAGTTGAAACAGTATCAAACATAACATTTAAGTGCGCTTAAATGCGACAGGCGCAAAATTCTGGCACACAGGCGACGCTGATCTAACCTCGGCAGTTGTGAGCGTCGTTAAATAAAACATAACATTTAACATTTAAGGATTTACAGCTTGAACTTACTGATCTTCAATGTGACCTAAGGGCTAAAGACCGTTTGAATAATACTACTAGCCTGGTTGAGTTTTACAAGACTAAACTTTAGCAATAATATCCACGACTACACAGGCTGGCTGTGAAAATGATTGCTATGTTTGGCTCAACATTTATATTTGTGAGCAACTGTTTTCTATAATCAACTTTAATAAAGGCAGGCATCGAACATCTTTAACTGATGTTTCATTACGATCAGTAGGCCTACTGTTCCTTTCAGCTGCCAACAGCATAAAACACCGTTTTAATGTACTGATAAATACAAATATGACAAAATGATATTGTACATTTAAGTAGCTATAGAATTTCTATTATTTCTGTAAAATAAATATTTCTTTATTAATTAATAAGTCCAAGATAGTTTTGCAAACACTGAACGGGAATTCATTTCATGAACACCTTGTGTAAATTTTGTACGAGATCACCCCTTCTTCCAGTCCACCCTTATACAGAGCGCAGCCAATATCTGCATTCCGCTCATGATCTGTGAGCCGGCTCGGAGAGCGCAAACCTTGTGCAGGTCTGGTCTACAAGATCAAAAAAATGTCCATTCAACATAGGATTAAAACTTTGTAGTTTTCCCACAAAAAATATTTATTTCCTTATTTTATTTGCATTATACTGTTTATATCGTTAGTAAAATTACGAAAACAATTAGGCTACATCAATAGGTACATCTAGCAAAGAGTTAATAGTATTTTAAATAAATATTTGTGTTCTGTTACGTTTTCGTGAAATTAAATAATATGCACGCTTAAAGTTGTTGATATTCTGGCATGAGAGATGTGGCAAAGTTCAGCAGGATTCATGTAGCTAACGTACTCTGCACAGATGTACAGGTCAGTTAACAGGCAAAAATTCTGCTCGGGGCAGATAAAAAAGTTATTTTTTTTTCCTTTCACCATGTTAATAATGTCAAAAGAAGTGTTTATACAAATTTGGCTACTCGCAATTAAAAAAATAAGTTCGCCAGGAACCGTTAAAAGAAAGAAAACATAATCTCATTGGACAAATTTATGGAAGAGACACAGGAATTTTTTTTAGATATTTTTTAACATATTCCCTACCGAAATTGAGACATTTGTCACATCATGGGATCGACAGAGAGGTGTAGACGGCTACCAAACTCAAATCCCAGGCGGCTGGCTTCTACGACATAAGGATACAAAAACTGATTCCATGGCATGACAAATCTCTCAATTCCAGTGGGGGATATGTTGACAAAAAGCGCAACAATTGCTGTACTTGTTTCGATGAATATTTCCTAGCAATTGTGTTTTTTTCTGTAAACGGCCCCAGGGAAAATCTCTTGGCTTCGCTCCAAATGACTTCTACTTGTGGGGGAGAATTAAAGACATGGTCTACCAGATGCGTCCAACAACTAGAGAAGACATGAAACACAGAATTAGAGAAGCCTGTGGGTCTCTCAGCTGTGCTGAAGTGCAGTCACGGATGTTAGGAGGTGATCAGAACATTGTTTAGCACAGATGGCAGACGTTTTGAATGATTACTATGAAGAGTGTACGTACATAAACAATGTATAGCATTTCTCAGACGAAACCATTTTTGTTGCTTTGTGAGTAAACAATAAAAGTTAGAAAAAAAGTTTGAATAAAAGTTGTTTCTTTTTAAAAGTAGTTTCCAATGGTACCTTCAATGATCCATTTTCTCATTTGAAATTTCAAAGTTGACCACAGGTACCCCTATTTCCGATTTGATACGGGAAATGGTACTACCACTAATCTATTCTTTACATAGGTTTTGGTTATCAATTGTTTTTATGAACAACCAATATCATTCATTCACTGACTATTCATTCATTCATTCATTTACTTATTTACTTATTTATTTACTTACTTTATCTATCTATCTATCTATCTATCTATCTATCTATCTATCTATCTATCTATCTATCTATCTATCTATCTATCTATCTATCTATCTATCTATCTATCTATCTATCTATCTATCTATCTATCGATCTATCTATCCATCCATCCATCCATCCATCCATCCATCCATCCATCCATCCATCCATCCATCCATCCATCCATCCATCCATCCATCCATCCATCCATCCATCCATCCATCCATCCATCCATCCATCCATCCATCCATCCATCCATCCATCCATCCATCCATCCATCCATCCATCCATCCATCCATCCATCCATCCATCCATCCATCCATCCATCCATCCATCTATCTATCTATCTATCTACCTACCTACCTACCTACCTACCTATCTATCTATTTATTCTGGTAGAGTTAAGGCCATGAGGTTTTCTATTCCACACTACCACAAGTGAAATACGTAATGAAACAATGACAAAAATAGTGAAGTCATACTTAAATATAAAAATCATTTTCATGCACATTAACAAGCTAACATAGACTATAATGAAATATTAACTGAACATGATACATAATTAAGTTATTTACAATTCATATCCTAATTCTACTTTATGATAGGCCTAAATGACAATTTATATACACACAGAATAACCTATAAAAATCGGCTAACACTCACAATTCAATTTCATGTAAAAGTATGTAACTCTTAATTTAAATTGATTAACCGTTCAGCAATCCCTGACATGACGAGGTAAGGAATTCCATAGGCGACAAACTGACACTGTGAAAGAGGATGAATAGAAAGAGGAACGAGTTTTCGAGAAAAAAGGCTGATACGGGTGGTCTAAAACACCCAGTATTTTATACAGAAGTGTAGTATTGTATAGTATGAGGCCTACCAGTTGACTGATAACCTGACGTCTACACGTCTCACAAGAGGTGAACGATCATCCAACCAGTGCGGTGGGGTAACTTGTGTTTAAAACGACGATGTCCCCAGTCACAGCTGACTTACGAAATCGAATTTTGATACTCACCGTAGATCCCCAAATTCATCACGATGCTGAGTGGGCACCGGTTCCATACACTGGCCCATTCGAACCAGCTCTCATTTCGTAACGCTGGTCTAAAGAGTGATGTCTTAAACCACGCAGCTACGACTCGGGACAGAGGTACTAATTGCAGTTTCAGATAAAATAAGGCACTCGAAAGACAGGTAAGTTGTGTAAAAGTCTGTTTTACAAGTTTTCTGTCTTCCTATTTCTCTCCGACTGTGAGAAGAGATCCACAGAAATCCTGGAATATCATGCTCCTTCTCTCATGTGAATTGTTTGCCGCATCACTCGCTGTTCTTTCAAGACTCTGGAAATCCTCTCGCACTAGAATATGAGGCCTTAGTAATCCTGCCAGAGTGATGGCCTACACGCACTCGGCTACTTGCTAACGTGTGGCAAATGTTTTAACGGGATATGAATACTGTATGAAAGCTAAGCTTTGAGTTCCTCTCGCGTATTTGATGGTCCGATCTTTAATATCACTTCTGTAGTCCAGCAAGGCAGTAACAACGTGGTTGCTCTGTATTCTATCAGACTTCACATAAGCTTATAAACCATCAGAAGTCCGTTTGCTTGCTCTCTCCATCAACCCTTGCTAATATTTTCTTTCCCCCTTTTCATTTAGGACTACGCTCATGACTTATACCTTAACCAAAACTACTTCCGATTTGACAGACTACAGAGAAGGAGGAGCAGTGTTGTCATGTTGCTCATCTTGCGTTTAAGCGAGTGCGCTGCCGATAGAGTGCAGTAATGAACGGCTGACATGAACGTATACATTTGTAACCATTTGTTGAACACTAAGCTAGTTAAATCTATACTAATAATAAATCTGTAGCCGAAATTTTTCTGGTAATTCTCGATTTTCCAAAAATAATTGGTCCTAACATATATAATTAACCACCCTGAAACCGAAAATCGCATTTTTGAAATTTTTGTTTGTATGTCTGTCTGTATGTTTGTTGCCTTTTCACGCGATAATGGATGAACCGATTTATATGAAAATTGGAATATAAATTAAGTTCGTTGTAACTTAGATTTTAGGCTATATGGCATTCAAAATACTTTCTTTAAAAGGCGGGTTATAAGGGGGCCTGAATTAAATAAATCGAAATATCTCGCTTATTATTGATTTTTGTGAAACACGTTACATAACAAAAGTTCTTTAAAAATGATTTCCGATAAGTTTTATTGTTTACAAAATTTTGATAGGACTGATATTTAATGAGATAAATGAGTTTTAAAATTAAAATAACGCTATCTAAGACGGTGCAATGAATTAAGAACAAATTACTTCGTCTATAAGGGGCCTTGGTCAACAACAATCGAAACAGGGGCCTTGGACATCAACAATCGAAAGCTATTAAACATAGCCTACAGAGAATGTTTCTGTGTTTGTATGAAGTAATATCAGAAGCTAAATTAACCGATTTGCGTAATTAATTAATTATTTCACCATTGGAAAGTGTAGTTTCTCTAGATGGACATAATGCTATAATGTTATTACAGTAACGTCTGAGTAAATCGAGGACAGGTAAGATTAAAATAGCTTCTTATGCACAGAAAATTTGATAGGCTATTTTGTACATTCGTTTCCTGTATTTCTTAAAATAATATTTATGTACACTCATTTTAATCTCAGAGAATTAACGAACAACGAGAGTGTATTGATTTAGTATGCAGTAATAGTACGTTAGCTTAGCAATCCATTATTTTATAATTCAAATTTTAACTATGCTCAATTGAATCGTGTTAAAATACATAAAATATATATACAATAAATGCAATGCAAAAAAAAAAAAAATTGGGTAATGAGCGAAGCAGATTATCTTGCGCTGTTGTAAAAGTTGTTCCCTGGATCAAACGTCCTATTTTAATTATGTAATTACTTTATATTTATTTCTAACAGGTGCAGCGGAGCTCACGGGTACGGCTAGTAAATAAATAAATAAATAAACAAATAAATAAGTAAATAGACAAATAGACACATAAATAAATTAATAAGTAAATAAATGAATAAGTAAGTGAATAAGTAAATAAATAATTAAATAAATTAGTAAATAAATAAACAAACAAACAAACAAAGATTGCACAAGTAACCTGTTTAGAAAATCTCGCAGAAACTAGAAAACGCACACTAGTCATACACTCCACCAATAACAACGAAGACAATACGTGTAATATAATTTAAACACAATAATTTTCGAGACACTAAAACAATAATACAACTAAATCATATTTTTAATTCACACAAAGCGCGTGCTAACCAGCCAACTCAAAGTAATCCTGACACTGTATTCAAATTCACCACTACGCCGTGGTATTCACGTGCAACTTGTAGACAGGGCAACACCGTACCCGTTACCATGGTTACGCGTCTCTCGTGATTGGTGATTGGAATGGTTGCCATGGTAACATGCTGAAGGCGCCAATTGTCAGGTCAGAAGTAGTTCTCGACAAACCATAGGGTCAGTATAGAACCTGCACTTGTAGTTTTGCGATAAACGAAAATAATGGTAGACCTATAGAAAAAAACAGCTATAATTCTTAAGTAATAGCTAGATATACAACGATAATAGGTACTATAATACAGCATATCTGTAAAAAATGTTAACATTTATATAGGGTCGGTCTGAGTAGTCGTTATAGCGCTGGCGTTCTGTGCTCGAAGTTGCGGGTTCAATCCCGGCCCAGGTCCAAGGCATTTAAGTGTGTTTAAATGCGACAGGCTCATGTCAGTAGATTTACTGGCATGTAAAAGAACTCCCAAAATTCCGGCATATCGGCGACGCTGATATAACCTGCAGTTGCGAGCGTCGTTAAATAAACCATTATTTTTTTTATACAGGCAATCATTCACACTTGCATATACTAACTTCGAATTTCTCTACTTGTACACCATCAACAATTGTAAGGAATCTTTCCCATGTCTTATGTAGAGCTTGGATGTACGTACATTCCTTGTAGAACTATAGCAAATACATCCCTTATTCTCTCTCGCAAATCGTGAATATTACGTGGCTTGTTGAAAATACCTACATGGTCTTTAGCATACTCCACAGCCGAAAGATCGCAGTAAGATCCGGAGAACGAGATGGCCTTTGCATTGGTCCTTATCTACCAATCCATCTTCGTTGAAATGTTTTGTTAACTTACGTTAGGATATCCCGAGCAAAGTGGTGTAGCATCATTCAAGATTTTCCACACAGTTTACCCGGAGAGACCGGGTTCTATATTTTACAGTCTTGTTGATTTGTATGGACTACGTAAGAAAGCCGTTGTTTGCTTTGTAATTTGTCAGCAATTGAGCCGGTTTCGACGTACTTGCCATAAATGTTTGATTTAAATGATGAAGTACGCTTCATATTTTTTGCGAACCGTTGTAAAGGACTGAAACAATTCCATCCATGCCTCAATCTTTCGTCTTTGCACCAAGCTGAATATTGTAGCCATTTTTACAATAGAAATTAAAACAACTTCACTATAACCCTGAAAATATTATGACCTACCGTATTTCGAGGAAATGAAAATCTGTTGCCCCCAAGGTGCTGTGTATAAATATATAAACACGAACTGAATCATTACCCGTATAAGTTTAAACATTTATTTTAGAGACAGATGCTGGGTTGCAAGAAAACAGATCTATAAATAATGTTTTCTTCCATTAGTTAGTGGATCTTTAAAGTTAGCGGATTGTCGGGTTGCAGAAGAGGAATTTAACGGGCCACTAGTTATTGGATCGTTAACAAAGCATCTTCGGATTTCACGAGTGATGCAATAGGACATAAATGAATAAAGAGTGAACATCGGCTGCTAAACTGATGTGAGGCATTGCTTTTATTGTTGTCAAAATTTGAAATAAAGATAGATTAATACGGACCAGAAAAAATAAGGAACAGATGTTTTATTGAGAAAGATAAATATGCCTATTTGTTATTAGAAATAGCGTACGAGTGCATTGATTTTATAGGAAATAAAAAGACGGACTACAGAGCATACAACCTCGTCCTCAGACGATGAACTAGAGTCATAAATAAATAAATAAATAAATAAATAAATAAGTAAATAAGTAAGCAAATAGATAAATAAATAAATATATAAATAAATAAATAGACGAATAGATAGATAAATAAATAGATAGATAGATAAATAGATAAGTAAATATATATATAAATAGATAAATAAATAGATAATTAAATAAATAAATAAATAGACAAATAGAGAGAGAGAGAAAAACTCATCCGGCCTTAATTAAGGATGACCACGAGGATCCGGAAATTAATAGCAAATATAATCAATTAAATATTAATATTGTTATAAAACAAAGTGTAATAATTAAGCACCATTGATTATCAATTATAAAATAAAATCCTAGAAGATGACTATAAAATTATACTGAGAAATAAAAGATTTTATTTAAAATTAGCATATCCTTAATTAAGGCCTTCTGAGTGGTATAAATGAAATTGAATAATCTGCAGGGAATCTTTGAGAATTTGCGAGATGATTTTTTGAATCTCAAAAGATGATATTGATAATTGTTTTAAAAATGATATGTAAATTTTTGTAAATAACTCCGAGCACCAAAAAATAAACCTGTAACTGACCAATTGAAGAGAGGGATGTTATACTTGGCACTAAGGTAGGGAATACAAGGTTCATAAATGGCCCTCTTTTCCTGATCAACCTGATGAGCTTGGTTTAAATCTCTCTCCATGCGTATAGTTGGATCTATGATAATAGCCTTTTGTTGTTGCCTGTTTATTGCTATTATATCCGCTCTTCTGTGACAGTCGTCTTCACAAATGCAGTGGACCTCTTCATCAATTAAATAAATAGATAGATAAATAGATAAGTAAATATATAGATAAATAGATAAATAAACAGATAAATAGGTGGATCAATAAATAAACAGATAGATAAATAGGTAGATAAATAGATAAATAAATAGATACATAGATATATAAATAAATAAATAAATAAATAAGACGTAAGTAAGTAAATAAATAAGTAATACATAAATAAGTAAATAGATAAATATATATAAGTAAGTAAATAAATAATAAATAAATAAGTTATTAAATAAATAAATAAATAATAAATAAATAATAAATAAATAAATAAATGTCACATTTTAAACTATTCAAGCATCAGCACTAATAAATTATTTTTACATATTTTAACAAATATGACAATTAATTGTTTTAATCATGAAAATCATTGTATATTAACTTGTAAAGTGTTCATAATTTATCAACTTTACTCCTAAAGATCTGAAGATGGCTCATCAATGCCGAAAACTTTAATCATTTTAAATCATTCTACTTGTTATGCTAATATGTGCATAAATAAGCACTAAGCAACTTAATAAGCTTCCTAAGACAGCAACATTATCTACTTATATTCAATTCCTATACTTTGGCTTCACGGATATTACACAACATGCCTATAAAAAATTGACAAAATGTGCTAAAAGGTGCTTGCATTGGAAAAAATGTGTAAAAAGGTGCAACCGAGTCCCAGTTACGAGTGTTTAAATTATTTCATGTTTTCTTTGCAATACGAGTACAAGCCAATTTGGGCATTTTAGCAGTAAAAGGAATTAAGGTGCAACACCTAATATTCCTAGCTCTAGTCATCCTGGATCCAACTACTGCAGAATGTTTAATGTTCGTTCAGAGATTAAGTGTAAACCTGCTTCAAAATGAATTAACAACAACGAGTCAAATATTCACTGTTTCTGCTTCTCGTTTTCTCCCTAGCGTTCTGTCTTCTGTTCTTCTACTTCTTCGTTAAACACAGAGATGGCCGATATTTCACAAACCGATATTTTGTCACAGGTATTTTTTGTCACAGATAAACCTGTGACTGACGACGCGAAATATCTGTGACAAAATATCGCTAGCGAAATCTGCTCCTATATTCTCCTCTACGTCGTAGGTTTGCGCGTGCGCATGATACAATAACAGCAATCGGGCGGTAGTTTCTCCATCTTATTATAAATGATGTAGTTATTACACGATTTAAATAATAACACCATTGGTTACCAGTACCTAATCTTGTGTAAAATCCTGTCTGAACAACTGTTTCGTTTTGTAATTATTTTCCAATGTTTTTCCGAATACTTATGTTCCATTAATTTTTATTCTATGACTCAATATTATAATGTTAATGCACGACTTAAAATAAGTTATCCATTATATTATATACAATAAAAAGGATCAATTTTTAAAACGATTTGGATAATCATATAACCTCAATTTCTCCATACCCAACTGCATTTAAAAATGATCAACTGGTTCAATATCTGTAATATAACCTCTTGGTACATGAGGTTAACAATTGACATGTTACTGTTCAGTTAGGTAAGTACTGATTTGTTAATGGTACATGTACATAATTTATTTGTTGGATTTTCCCATATAAATCACTGATGAGTGTTGTGTATAGAGAAGTCGTATTCACATTTCACTGCTCTTCAATAATTCCTGCTAATTTTTATCGGTGTGACAAAATATCGGTGTAATTCATGCATATTGTGCTTACGTATCGATATAAAATATCGGTGTGACAAAATCACCGATAAAAGTCACAGATATTTAATTGTCACAGTCACAGTTGTCACAGATACTTGAAAATATCGTTTAAGCTCATCTCTAGTTAAACATCTCCTGGTTTATCCCTTTCCTTCTTCGCAGACTGTACCTACATACAAACTCATTAATTCATCCGAATATGAAACCTCTCCGCACGCACAGAACTCCGAAGATAAATACCGACAACTCCGCGATTTATTAGCGGGAGTTAACAATTGCCGGAGGAGAGGGAACTGTTTACATGTGATCCACTTATCGTGCAACTCCCAGGTTGTCCCCATGGAAACGAACCGCTAACGATTAACTCGTACCCTGGCGAAGAACAAACGAAAGCGTAGCAAGCTGAAAATTCTGCGTAACATAACTGCGGCTAGATAATTTCATTGGCTGTGCAAATCCCCTCAGAGGGGTAATCTTGACATCCACTTAACATCTTAAGAACAACCGACGAAATATCAACAAAGACTTATCATCAAGAATTCTGTGTAATTTGTCATTATTATGCTTTTGGATTTATGCTTGACAAATGTTTCTCTTAGATGAGGAATGTTCATTAAGGAATTAATTAGAGGCCACCAAAATCTTCTTTGTCAATATTGTTTCTTTGAAGGAACGTGGAGATTAATATAGTAACTCACTTTTGCAAAATTATTACTACTAACAAATATATTACAAAATATTTTATAACAGGGGCGATTTCTCAGGGCATGCTATGCTTGCTGCGCAAGCCCAATATTTTCGTAGAATGTGTATTTCTCAAAATGGGGTTACGTACATTAAAATTTCTTTTGATTTTTGGAATACTGTATAGGCGTAATACCATCCGCAGGTTGCACACCGCAAGTATCGCAACGCTTGCTCGTTTCTCGGAGCTACAGGAAAGACGTAGAAATAGCGAGAATATGATGCGCGCGCAAGTGCCTTCCTTTTTGGTCCGTCCTAGGCGCACATGCTTCTGTTATGTGTTGTTTGAAGCTCTGGTCCGAGAGCTACACCAACGACTATTTAACGTTACACAGAGCAGTATTGACAGCGGGAATGTGCTGTGATTTGCGAGTGCAATGTAATTGTATAAGCGGAATGCATATGTTACCTGCTGCATGTATTATTAATTCTTAAACATTAATTTGAAGTATTGCAATGAGTTCGGAATTGTGTGTCATTGAAACCTTATTATTAAATCCATTTTCCCGAAGGACTATTCAAGAGAAGACAGACATTATAGAGAATCTGTGCGCTCGTTCAGTGCAGCTCAATACAACAATGTGCATTGGTTGGCAGGGTCGAAAAAACTAAATAAACTGTTTTGTTGGCCATGTTTGTTATATTATATCGAACTTCTACATCTGATAAGCGAATATGATCCATGATTCATAATGATTTCATAATTATAAAATAAATTATTTATGTGGGTCTGATTATTTTTATTAATATGAATTATTATATCCTCCCATCTTCCCTTATGAATAAAAGAGCAAGCCTAACTTTCGTGACTAGCATTCGCCCCTGTTTTATAACATCTTTTAATTTACCTAAACAAACACTGTACGAAATAGAACTAAATACTGTACATTTAGAAAAAATTAACAAAATGTGCAGGTTTGGGACTTTACAGTAAAATACGCGTAAATAATACGTAATTAACTTAATAAATGTAAAATACGTAAATAACCTCCAAGAACTTTCATTTCTAGTCTTTCTTTCTTCAGTTTGTGATGAAAATTTATCGTCTGATCTGCCAACAAACCTAACATGGTACTCGAAGCTACCAATTAATTAAAAAAAAATGAACACCTTAAGAATTTGCAATTCATACCGGATGAAGTCAAATGTTTCTACACAGATTTGTAAACCGAAATGAACTTCACACGTTCCATTCTCCTTCATATCCACTTTTAAAATGCTTCTATTCGCTTCTTTTCACTTATTTCACTTGACCTATATTTACCAAAGTGGGAAAACAGATTATCAGTTAGGACTTTTTCTTGCATTTGGATAAGAGACTAATTAGTTGTCTTTTATACAACAGAATTCAAAATGATTCATTGTATAAACATGGCGATTTTTATTCCAATCTAAGCACTAAAAGCCTGGAAATATTGAACTAAACATCTGTACTGAAATGCTTCAATCGTACAGAAATCACCACGCAGTCTCCTTGATTCAACCATAGTTTGTACAGGGACATCATTTTATTTTTACTAACATTTCTGATATTAACCTGGCTATACCTTTGAATCAACGGTTGCTATCCCCTTCCACGACTGGAGTTCGATGGCGTAATATACAAACAAATCACTTTACTAGGTATAGGAGGGAAGAAAAGTAATTCATCCATTTACGTAAACTATGAAATATCACGCTTTTGAGTTTGATAATTTTCTTTAGGTTTTTGTTTAATCAGAATACAGTACAGTATTAACAATGAGTGTTTTTACTCACGAACTGAGCTGTCCATACGGACGTATTCGTTATGCAGTGTATATTATACTGTCTACAGGACATTAGCTTACACTATAGAGAATGAAGTTAAATTGAAAAATAATCATAATATGGATATTTAAACACATTTTTCAAAATGGTGGCCATTCATTTCGATACAGGCTTCATTTCTAATGTATGTCATTCCAATTACCAGTTTCGTCCTTCGTACTAGTAACTCATGTTGAAATAATTCTGTACCTACTCTGTAAAAGAGTACCTTACGTACTGTAAATTCAATCTTCACTTCTGCTCGATCCGAAAAGATAAAATTACTCAGACATGCTATCTACTGTCCGTCCAAGTGGTTATGTCGCAGGATCGTAGAAAGGAGGGAAATCACGTGACAGTTAATTACTTAACGAGGCCCTTTTATTTAAGTTATGTTAAAGAGTTGTATGAGTATAATATTGCGTAGATGTCCAATTCCTAACAGAAATTAATGTTCTCAGAAAAGAGCTAAGACAGCCCAGCCACTAGCCTTTACAGAGAGGCGAATAGAAGCTGGTGGGGAAAACCGGAATGCGACGTAGGCAAATGGACGACAGTACCTATGCGAAAATGATGCAATATTGGAAGCTCTTTCGTCATTGGAAAACGCGAACATATTTTTGGAACGTACTGTGACGGTCTTGGATCTGTGTGGAAGACGGTTGAACTTCATTAGTAGAAGGGGTGGAACTGAAGTACATTCAAAAACTCAGGTACAATAAAAATTGAAGTAAAAATAAAATGATGTCCCTGTACTTCTTCGTATCACGTGGAATTATAAAGCAAAGAAAGGTCGATTTAGTTCGATTCAACTACTGCTGGTATCACTGCTTATGGACAGCTTCGGAACCAAAGCCAAGGCAGTAAAGTAGGCTATAGGAGTGTCTTAGGTTTGTGTCCATGCCCGGCTTTACGAGTTGGGCTGCCGGCCAACCTAGCAGAGATGGTAAACCGAGCTGGCCTGCAAGACAGGACTATGTAGTAAACATCTCTGATGTGTGCATTGACCTCGATTCTGTTTGTAATAAAAATGTATTCAGCAAGGATTCGCAATGGCTTTACGATGCAATGAGAGCCCAAGAAAAATAGAACAATTGAAGACTGAGACATATGTCCGCCGGAGTTATGTAGGTAATGATGTTATATTTCGTATAATTTCATAGTTTAAAGAAGATATGATGTTAAAGAAGTCCTGTTTCATATTTCCGACTACTGCCTTCGTAAAAGCACGACCTACGTAAAAAAACTCAAACAAGTATTAAGGGTATATGCACGTGAACGACCACAAATATTCTCAGAAAATGTAGGCCCTAAATTTCTAAAATTTTAAAAGGAAATGAACTCATAATTGGAAAAAAATTACAAGGTACCACAACAAGACTTATTAGAACTTAAATATCTGATAAAGATATAAAAGGATACTAATAATATTTTTAGGAATTGACTTTTTCTTCTTCTTCTTCTTCTTTGGCACTACGGCCCTTGTAGTCTAGCCTTGGCCTCCCTTAGGATCTTGGTCTATTCCTGTCCAACCAGAGCCTTCTGCCTCCATCTTCTCACGCCTTAGAGTCCTTAAATCGTCCTCCACTCCATCCAACCATCTTAGTTTCTGTCTGCCAATATTGCGCCTGCCTTCTGGTTTTGTGTTTAGAATCTTTTTTGGTATTCTCTGATCATTCATCCTGATTACATGTCCTAACCATTCCAACCTACGGGTTTTGATTTCAGCAACAATGTCTGGAGATTTATATTAGTTTTCAGTTCTGTATTATATCTAATTCTCCAGTGCCCATTCTCATATTTAGGACCATAGATTTTCCTTAGAATTTTCCTTTCCCATGTCATCAGTTGTTGTTCCATTTTCTTCGACAGAGTCCAAGTTTCACTGCCATAAAGCACAATTGGTCTTACGACTGTTTTATATAATGTAAGTTTTGCTTTTTTACTTATGCATCTTGCTCTCAAAGTTTTGTTAAGGGCTGTCAGGCATCTATTTCCCCCAGCAATGTTTTGCCTCATATCCGCATCTGCAGTGTTTTCTTGGGTAATTAGAACTCCTAAATATTTAAAAGAATCTACTTCCTCATATTTCTGTCCATTGACTTTTTACTTTAAATTAAATTTTCCAAAATTTTAAAATTTTCACACATTATTTCATAACTCCACAACCATTAGAGATAGAATTATGAAATTTTGTACACTGATTTAACATACAATTTTGCAAAAGATAAAATACAATAACGCCCATTTCTTTGAAAATAGAAAAATTAGGTCACAAAACATTTTGTAAATTTTAATATATTTCATATAGAACAAATAAAGAATTAATTGTATTAATATAAACAACTCTACATGTCTGAGAGTAGTCTACTTTTCAGAAATAAGTGTTTATTACATGCAGGAAAAGTATTAAAGATGTCAGAGAGACCATAACAACGTTATGGTTACCAAATGATGTAAATGCAGAATTTTTTTTTTTCACACTCTGATAAAACTAGTTTGGAAAATATTATTATCAACCTTTTTTATACCTTTATCAGATATTTAACTTCTAATAAGTCTTGTTGTGGTACCTTGTAATTTTTGTTTAATTTTTAGTTCATCTTCTTATTAAATTTTAGAAATTTAGAGCTTCCATTTTCTGATAATATTTGTGGTCGTTCACGTACATATACCCATAATCCCAAAGCGGGACTCAAACACACGCACTAACGGATCCTCGAATTTATGAGAAAAAAACTATACAGCCTCAGGTAGTGGTCACGGAATTGTGACAGTGGAAATGGTGGTATTTCGCTGAAACAATCACATAATTCAGAGAACTGATTCAGTGACCTATTTTTTCTCACTGTCTTCAGAATGATAAGCTAATGTTAGACAACCACTAACAGCAAAACTCCCTCATCATTAGGGCTAGGATTATGATGAAATTGCATCTTTTTTCTAGTAAGCCAGAAACACAGTCGCTTTAGTATTTATATGTTATGTGATAAACTGAGTGTTTTAAGACATATTTGTTAGGACATTTTTTTTTTGCATTTTTTGCCTGTTTCAACTCATAAGAGTATCTTTTGTGTTATTCAAATGTTTTTGAGGCATTTTCATTTAATTTTGGCCACAAGTACCTCTTATTAATATAAAATAATGTTTATTTCCTGTGATATTTTATCTACATATTTTGTCCATTAATAACCTTTATTTTTTACTTGGTTATTTAACGACGCTATTCAACTACGAGGTTATTTAGCGTCGATGGAGTTGGTGATAGTGATATGATATTTGGCAAGATGAGGCCGAGGATTCGCCATAGATTACCTGACATTTGCCCTACTATTGGGAAAACCCTCGGAAAAAACCTAACCAGATAATCAGCCCAAGCGGGAATCGAACCCGCGCCTGAGCGCAACTCCAGATCGGCAGGCAAGCGCCTTAACCGACCGAGCTACGCCGGTGGCTAATACCCATTATTTTGTATAATATTTTAATCGTTTTTCTACATAAATATTGCCCTTTCAACGTAGTACACCCCATGTAATAGATCAGTCCAACCATCCCTTCAATATAGATTCCTCTATACTTGCTAATTCCGTATAAGAGTGGCCTTGTGGTGAACTACATGGAAATTATGTCAGGTAAAATAATTAATTAAAGTGTACCACTTTGAAAAAATTACGTAAAATTAAATAAACTTAAATGTTGGTACTACTCGTAGAATTTAATTTAGTTACTAGTCTAAATATTAAGTAGTATAAAATCTCTTTTCCTACTAAGCCAATTATGTAAGAACAATTTTTAGGGCATTTTAGGGGCATTTTTGAAAGATTTTTAGGTCATAAATGCATTGTTTTTAGAACAATTTTTCATGATTTATAGGTCATCAAAATCCTAGCCCTACTCACCTTACGTTCAGTAGGAACAAGTGTTGGCAATATGTTGGAATACAATTTCTAAATTCACCTAACTCAGATCGCTCTTGGATTGTTCCTCTGTTGGAACTAATATAACTGTACGTTGCATGCAGTGTGTCCACTACAACATTATCTGCAGCCGTCCATACCGTATATTAACGCTGGAATTGCACATAACACTATATTCTCATCGGGTTTCGAATTGCGGACCGCTTGGCTAAGTTTAACAGCTTCTGAATCGAAATAATTCCATGGATAAAAAAAATCAAAGCGCGCAGCCAATAAAGGCAAGTGGAGCTTATGGGAGCCATAAAGCTATTCGGCAACAGCTGACCACACCTACCGTCGCGATTTGTCAGCATCTGCTACAACACAATCCACTTCGTGTTACAGGTCTACACAGTTTTGTTCAACACGCCCCTGAGAATCTCTTTCAAAGTCGGAATTCAGATGTTCCATTCTCTTTAGAGATGTCTATTGGATTTGTTATAATTATTATATAGGACTCTTGTTTCCATGGCAACGGATTTGGACATACTGTGTGTATGACGCAAATTGTACAGTATGTTGCCTTAAGCGGCAATAATTTGTATATTTAGATATTGATTTATATCATTATTTTTATTTTTACGTGGGCGGTTAACATTTCAAACGGACTTCACTTTCGATGTGAAGTGAAATAATCCTGCAGATTGAAAGGAACTATAGGGTGCACTTAAATGAAGAGTCCACTGAAAGAATGATGGATGTCATTTGGAATACATTTTGCAGGAGAAGCAATTGAAAGTTTGAAATGCTTAGCGCTCAAAGCTTAACTGTGATTTTCCGATCATTACTGGACAATGATTATCAGTGTTAATGCCATATAACTCTGTATGTACATTCTATATGTCTTAAGCTATGCATTGACAGTCTTGGTTCATTTTCGACAAGAAAGTGACATCCATCATTCTTGCAGTGGACTCTTCAAATGTATAGAAAACCTGTATTACGTTTTGTGGTTAAATGCACGGTTAAAAATGGATAAGAGGGCGTTAAACATGAGAAAAAAAACATAACTTTTTTTTCTGCGAAAACTATGGACTTTCCACCAATATGGTATTACTCTCTTTTGTTACATACAACATTAGCTATTCACTCTGAAAATTTGCAGGGTTATTTCACTTCTACCCTTAAATTCGATCTGTAATTGAGAAAATAATGTACTGTTTTGTTCTTGCTTTTAGAGTTCTCAAAATGGTTTGAACATAGGAAAATAAGCTGAAAACTGCATTCCTGAAAATAAAGAATTTGTCCAAAAAGTCTTGAAAATGCATATCTGCCAAATAAGAACCGTAGAATTGGGTAAAGTCAATCAGTGGGCGTAAAATCGATCATTTGCGATTTTTATTGAAAATTATATTTTTTCTCAGTTACTTGTCAAAATTTTGTTATGTTGACTTCATTGCCTAACATTGTAAATGTAAACGAGAGGGACAACAAAAAGCCTGCGAATGCCAACAATCGCAACACTATGTAATTACCGTTGAAGTGAAAATTGCTTTTTCAACTTTTTCTCTTAAACGAAAACAAAGTCTTACTCTAAATAATAATAATAATAATAATAATAATAATAATAATAATAATAATAATAATAATAATAATAATAATTTATTTATTTATTTAATCTGGCAGAGCTAAGGCCAGTAGGCCTTCCCTTCCGCCCAGCCAGATTCAGCAGTGAAAGGAGACAGGAAGTATACGTAAGTACTTTTCGTTGAGATTGTATCCTGAAATAATAGTTTTGCAGTTCGTAAATGTTAGTACTGAAACTTATTATTTTAAGAAAACTTGTACCTTTATAGGGTTAAGTCGATCATGCCATCGACCTACTCGAAACAGATAGGACCAGCAGGAAGAATAAATTGTTCACCGAAATACCTCCAACTAAACTTATAAACAGAAAAGTGTCATAGTATAGCTTATATTGATGGGATAGTGGAGAAACAGGAAGACGAAATTATGGTGAATTTCTTCCTTAAGAGAAGCATTGCCAAAGGAACATATTTTGTACCCCCCTCTGTACCTCACTATGGGAACAACATAGTTACTAAAGTGACATGAGGAGGGGAAGATTTCAAATAACATCTGATATAAACCTAAGCAATGTTGAATTGTATTTTAGATTATAATTGAAGGGTGGTATTTTAATATCAATTTTGAATTCTTAAATCTTTATTTGTTGGTATGTGAAGTATTAAAATGTGTTTTTATGTTTTATGAGTTGGCCTAATTGTATCGAATAGTATGATCATAGTAATAAAAGCTACACTATATAATGCTACAGGCATATATTGAAGATTATTATTGTTTTTACACTCCTTATAAGAAATAAAATATATGTAATACACTTAATTTGTTTTTTAAAAACATAAACAGTGATCGACTTTACCCTATTTAAGCAGGTAACTTCGATCACAAGTCAAATAAAAAAAACAGTTTTTTATAGATTGTAATTAAATTCTTGTAACGTGTCTTCATAAATGAAAAATATGACGACAAAATGCTATTTTCTGAGGAACTTCGCTCCAATGCATAACCTCATTATCATTAAAAAATTGCAAAATTTTGATCGACTTTACCGTCTTCTACGGAACTTGTTTGTTAATACTGTGATTTTACTATCAACTAAATCACAATTAGCTATTAGTTTACGTTGATCAAATCAATTCGAAAAGCGAAACCTTAAGATACTATTTAACTTTACCTGACTATAATTTCCAAAACACATACTATGATTTGTCCTATAGTGAGGAACCTTTCGGACACTCTGTATATTATAAAATGCAAGTAAGTGACTAATAGTGATACGTTTTTGAAACGCAAAACGCAATCGTCACTTTTAACTTACGGTACGACGAAACAGAATAAAAGTACATATTAAACTTCTGTATTAAAGCGGTGTGTAGAAAAAAGCATATTATGAATCCATGTGCCCATACGGCATTTTTCAGTGAATACAGCCTCTAAATTTCATGGAGAAAATTTTGGATTTTAATGTTTGTACTCTTTGTTTTCTTTAAGACTCAGTTGGATGGTTGAGAAATAAGAGCAAGTATTGTGTTTTTATTGGGCCTAACACATCATCTATATATAAGTAATGGAAGTAGAGAATATTTGCAAAAATGTGGATGAAAAATAGGAAATGATTTATACTGAGCCTAGAAATAAACAGAAGACTAGAAATACTAAAAGACATGCACTACTATGAAAGGGATAAAAAGGTTAGCTGCATTTACCTGTTACACAAATTGTCGTCGAAAATTATACTACAAAAAAATAAAAACTTTCTGAAAATGTCGAAAAGAACTGGCGGAAACTTCTTATAATAGAGAACAAGATAACGCATTACACAATTCCTACTTACCAAGATTCATGCAAAAATCTTCAGTGTCTTAAAAGGAGAGAAACCTTGATCCCAAAAAGAAGCTTAAGAGCATTTGTAAATTAATAATAATCCGTACCAATTCCATAATACAAAGCTCTAGATATACCAACACTGTCATATCCTCACGTAAATGATGTTGGGGATCTTTATAAATTCCTAAGACAGACATTGGATAAAAAAACATGTTGGTTCAAGGTTAAATTAACTTCTTTCAATTATATGCTACATAATTATGCTAGGAGAAAATACACAAACGATTAGGGAAAACATGGAAATTTTACTTGAAGCAAGTAAAGCGATCGGTTTGGAAGTAAATCCCGAAAAGACAAAGTATATGATTATGTCTCGTGAACAGAATATTCTACGAAATGGAAATATAAAAATTGCAGATTTATCCTTCGAAGAGGTGGAAAAATTCAAATATCTTGGAGAAACAGTAACAAATATAAATGACACTCAGGAGGAAATTAAACGCAGAATAAATATGGGAATTGCGTGTTATTATTCGGTTGAGAAGCTCTTATCATCCAGTCTGCTGTCCAAAAATCTGAAAGTTAGAATTTATAAAACAGTTATATTACCGGTTGTTCTGTATGGTTGTGAAACTTGGACTCTCACACTGAGAGAGGAACATAGATTAAGGGTGTTTGAGAATAAGGTGCTTAGGAAAATATTTGGGGCTAAGCGGGATGAAGTTGCAGGAGAATGGAGAAAGTTACACAACGCAGAACTGCACGCATTGTATTCTTCACCTGACATAGTTAGGAACTTAAAATCCAGACGTTTGGGATGGGCAGGGCATGTGGCACGTATGGGCGAGTCCGGAAATGCATGTGGAGTGTTGGTTGGGAGGCCGGAGGGAGAGGGACCTTTGGGGGGGCCGAGACGTAGATGGGAGGATGATATTGGGATGGATTTGGGGGAGGTGGGGTGTGATGATGGAGACTGGATTGGTCTTGCACGGGATAGGGACCGATGGCGGGCTTATGTGAGAGCGGCAATGAACCTTCGGGTTCCTTAAAAGCCATTTGGAAGTAAGTAAGTATATGCTACATAATAAATGACGGTTTCTTGATAAATTACACTGGATACCACAATAATATCTGCGAGTAACACTGTACTTAACCCTTTAATTCACGAAGTATCCTATAGGGTACAACAGATTAATAGGCTATGCTATAATTTTAATAGAACAATAGAAAAAAATTGATAGGAAAATTTAATTTAACCAAAATTTCACAATACTATAATATTGTACAACATATAAAATATGGATATTGCGATAATGTGTTTTCTTTACAGTCCGACACGGTTTAATAAATTAGTGTGAAAAATGAAGTTTTGCCAATTACAATCCATGTATTCCTCACTTCAGTGAGATATACAAAATGAATATTAATACATGGGAAGTGAAAGGACTTCTTTTTGGCGCTAGGGGAACTTCATTTAAGTTAACCAAAACCATTCTCCTTTCTCTTAAATTTTCTAACGAGGACATTAACAAAATATGTCTAATGGTATTGAGAGATTCATTATCCATTTTACACAGTCATTTGTATAATACTATGTAATTTTTTTCACTTCATTTCATTACTCTTCAATGTATTTTCATCTCATGTTTCTCCGAAATTGAATTGTACTTTAGTTTTAAATTTATCATTGTTCCGTATTCTCTCCGCAATCATATTGTATTTTTCATATAACCTCTGCTTTGTATTCTGGGTCCTAGTGGTCAGCCGTAGATTTCGGCTAGATGCCACAAATTGTGGAATTTGTTGTAAATGAGTGTTCCTTGTTAAAACTTAAACTACAAATAATCATAAAAAAAGTTCAGCGGAAGAAGGAGCATACAGGCTTAAGCCATTACTTTTATTTACATTTCTGAAGAATTCCCTAAAAAGAATGATACACATATTATATTCCAATATTTTAAAAAACAATAAAGAAACAAACAATTTTTGTGCGATTTTTTCACCTAACAAAAAAGTAAATACAATAACAAATTAAAACTTTTAAAATCTTTTATCATAGATTGTCTTATTGGACTATGTGCCCTTTTCCCGTAGATTGCCTCACTTTTCCATCTTTATGTCAAAATAATACAAGCTATTTTCTTACTAAGCAGGTCTATTGCCCCACATATTTTAAATTGGACCCCTCATTTAAATACAAGCTTCCATTTCATATGTTCCACGGTATATTCCCTTTAGAAGCAATATACGTATTTTAATATGTTTCCTTCCCTATTCTCCCCTTACGTAACAATTTTATTCCACCCCAAACTCCATCTCCTGATATTTGAATTAATCTTCAGAAAACGTATATAGAATATCGTTGCATTATTAAGAAACTTCAACCAAAATCCGTTATTCCTGCTCTCTCCACATGTGTGCCGTAAATTCTCCATTCTCCTTCAAACCGATCTGTTTACTAGAAACTTCTGTCTACATTATCTTCAAACAGCTTATAAGTTAGTGTGATCGGATGGTTCTTTCTTCCCAAAAAATCACTTCGCTTTAGAGCTTTATTGTTGCTATAAATCTATTTCACGCCATTCAATTTTTTTTCTCGGATTGTAGTTACGACTTTCTTTTGTTTTTATCGAGAAATACGAAGGCTACTGCAGTTGTAAAAGTTGGCAGCACGTATTTCAGTTGTTTTTCCGGTGTGGATTGGTAGTGTGAATAACAAACGAAACAGCAATGAAGTTTTTTGTTATGCATTTTTGCTTGTGTTAGTGCGGTTCGATATTAAAAAGGTAAACAAGTAACGTTTTGTCAAACAGCATTCGCTGAAATTATGAAACGTGGTTCAAACAAAGGTACACAGTTTTCATGGGAATCTTTATACCACAGACAACGATGGCGTGACATTAAAACTGTTTGCATATCTTTATACGCAAAACCAACAAATCAAGTTTTAAGGCTTCGCTGTTATTCGCTTCGTGTCAACAAATAAAATTTGTCTCGTAACAGAGTGGGTTGTAATGTTTCACACGTCAAATATTAACAGTTATATTTATAATACGATAACATGTGCAAACATATTGATCTACAGTACGCATGTTCTTGACTCCTAAATTTGTGACATGTACTGATATCTCTCCTGATAGATAGGTATAAAATGGAAATGCGTCATAGTATCGCAACTAAGGCGTTAAACATCTACATAAGGTTCACTTTGAGAATGTTTAAAATGCTGTTATGGAAGTATATTTTATGCTCTTTAATGAACAATATTGAACACAGCTTAAAAAGATTATCAAAATCACAAATTTATTAAAACAAAAAGGAGGTTTTGTTTCTTGAAAAAAAAAAATTGCTTTCATAATCGGTTACTTTTGTTATTGCTCTTGAATGAATAGAGTTAGAATATTTTTTTCTATTTTTCTTTTTACTCAGAATTGTGTCGGGTTCATTTTCCTCTAACAAGCAAACATTATGATGGGGGCAGATAAAAAACTTAATAATGTCAAAAGAAGTGCTTTTACAAATTTTGGCCACTCGACCGCAATTACGAGGCCGTCCAGAAAGTGATTTTCCCTGGGGTCGTTTACAGAAAAAAGCACAATTGCTTGGAAAGATTTATTGAAAGAGGTACAGCAATTGTTGCTCTATTTGTCAACATATCCCCCACTGAAATTGAGACATTTGTCATACCATGGGATCAATTTTTGTATCCTTGTATCGTAGAAGTCAGCCGCCTGGGATCGGAACCAGCATTTGACAGCCGTCTGCACCTCTTTGTCGATACCATATATGATAAATGTATCAATTCCGGTGGGGAATATGTTGAAAAAAAAAACTAAACAATTACTGTGTCTGTTTCAATAATTTTTTCCAGTGAAATTGTGTTTTCTTTCTGTTAATGACCCCTGACGAACTTATTTTTATGACCCTCGTAATTGCGATCGAGTGACCAAAATTTGCATAAGCACTTCTTTTGACATTATGAACATGGTGGATGAAAAAAATTAACTTTCTTTATCTTCGTCCATCAGAATGTTTGCTTTTAAGTAAAAGCTGTGAATGTTGAACAGTCTAGCAGTAATTGGTGTATGAATGAAGGGCATATATGATACACTTTTTAGGGCTATTATGATATGCTACAAGGGCTATTAAAATATTATGTTTGCAATGAATGAAATGGACCACACTGATAAATCTTCTGACTTGAAGTAGTTTATTGCCTGGTGAGGGGTATTTCATAATTTCTCAGCTCTTTAGGGATGTTTGAAATGAAATGTTGGAATCTACACTACAATATAAGTTAAAAAATATCACATAATTATAGACTTATCTTTATTTATTCATCAAACAATTTCAGCTTAATGGCCTCTTTTTCTTACTGGTAAAATTTAACACAACTTTGGAAAATACATTCATGATTATTTAAAAAAGCATTATAATTTATTTTAGTAATATAAACTGAATCATAATTTTCTCAATCTATTACCTTATACATAAAAGAAATCTTTGGACATATAGAAATTTTCTAGCATTGGCAGTAAATTGTTTACCGGTAAATTGTTATGGGAAAAAGAAGTCATTCTAAAATTTGTTACGTCTTATTCAATTTTAATGTGATTTCAACCAACCTTTTACAGGAAATACATTGAGCATTTGTATGCATCAAATAGGCTTCCTTCAACTTTCTGTATAATATGACCAGAATATAGCACAGTATCAGAACAGATCTATAGGTGTATCACAACAGTCCAAACAGAAGGCTCTTATGATACACTGGTTTTGTTTTAATTTTACCCATTATTTCAAACAAAAAATAAATTTAATCATAATCCTTCATATAGTCTCAAATAGTACCTGATTTTTTTTAAATTTTTTATATCAAAAGATTGATTTTTTTGTATCATAATAGCCATATTTGACCCTAGCGGTTTAGTATTGTGACACTACTTTTAAAACACAAGAAATACAGTATTTTCAACATAGAACGATGATGATGATGATGATGATGATGAGAGAAATGTGCATTTTCCGACAGTCGTGACCCCATGTCTCACATCCCAAATTGCTGTCTTGCTTAAAATGAAGTGAAAGATGCAAAGAAACCTTGATGAATATAAATGAAAATAAACTGGTAAATGGAATATTAAGTGTTTCGTTCACTACCAATATTTGAAAAACAGAATATGAAGTTAAATATTTCTTTCTCCTTTGGTCAGAGGATTGAGTATTTCTTTTTAGTCATACTACTAATGTATGACAAATAAGAGACCGAGCAAATATTCCTCCTTTGGTTGTGAGGTTGAATCAATATTCACACATTTTAAATCTGTTTGTACCGTATACCTCTAGACATAGATTCACTACCTTCCTCTTCTTATACCATATCAAGGATTAAGTCTCTCGGTCCGTTCCGAAACTAAGTAAATTGAAACTTCTGCCTTCATCTTGTAACAGGACGACCTAGTACATCCCATTTTCAAATTGAATTATAATAATAATATAATGTGAATGTGATAACTTGAGCTATATATAATCATAATTTTCCTTACTGCGTGTACCTAAAAACATTGTATTTATTGTACGCTTTGTAATCCACATTATTATTATTATTATTATTATTATTATTATTATTATTATTATTATTATTATTAGTATTATTATTTTCAATAATTGTTTGATATTTTTATACTTTGTATCTCTCATTTATTTTGACCTGCTGTTCACATTTTATTATGCTTTTTCCTTTTTTTTTTTCTTTTGTTACATATTATATCTGATTTCTACTTACTTGTTGTTTACATTATATTATTATTATCTTCTTCAGTTTTGTGTGTAAAATTGCAGTGTATTTTGTAAATTTGTAGTGTTTTTTGTAACGCTGTTTTACTCCTGGTTGAGTGTTAGAGAAGGCCGTATGGCCTTAACTCTTGACAGGTTAAATAAACTATAATAATAATAATAATAATAATAATAATAATAATAATAATAATAATAATTATTATTATTATTATTATTATTATGATTATTATACTTGCCAAGGTAGACGTTCAGGAAGCATTCTTTCTTAGGCTCAAGTAAGGCTATTATGATATAAAAAATAATCTTTTCTTGTAATTTTTCTACCGAGATTTAATCTGCATCTCTAGGGATAGATTGACTACTAACGTAAGGAACATAAAAGACGGAGCAAAATATTCCTCATTTGATAACTAGATTCGGCCGGAAAAACAGCTTATTTCCTTTCCGCAAGATTTTGTTGCCTTCTAGAAGCCTACCTCTTCAACCCACAATCTTTGTAGCCAATGTCAAGAACAAATGTTTCCACCGTTGATGTGCTGAGCTCCCCACCGCTTGTACTACAAGAGAGAACGTACATCGGAAGTAGTTCCAAATGTATTTGAATCTGTAACATGCTGGGGACGGGATTCTGCTTGTTATGACGTCATGTTCGGCTGAATCCTAATTGACCGCAGTAAAATTTGTGTAACTGGGGCGATATTTGAACTAGACGCCGGGCAGTTGGAAGCCGGGCATTGATTAGGGGACAGTCTGCTGTGTGTACTAGACAGTTAGTGCTATACAAGTCGGAGATGAACTAAAGTAGGGTATACGAATGTCTAGATGGAAGTAGGAGGAAGAAATGAGAGTATAAAAGAGAATGGAGAAATATAGGGGAAAGACGTAAGAGAGGATCATTAATTAGAACGTAACAAAGAGAATACGAAGAACAGAGAGAAGAAATGAAGGAAGGAAGGTAGAAGGAATAAAATAAAGTGGAATAAAAGAAGGAAAACAAAGTATGTCTACAATTTTTCTTTCAACGTATTAATTTTACTACTCGGTTCGAAAAGTTTCCGGAATGTATTTTTTTCGCCGAAATTAATAATGTTATGTCGTATTTTTCTGTTTCTAGTGTTGGCATCATTCATGACGTTACTTCCGTAGAAGTTTCATGACCAAACAGCGTATTCCGAATCTCACCGGACCTGCGGACAACAGTGACGTCACGCTGCAGCGAAATAGGAACAAAACTCCTGGTAGGTTCGATGGCTATCGTGGCGGCTGTATAAGTTGTTCTCTGTGCTACGCTAGCAAGATTTTGCGAAATTTCCGTACTGCAATCTCGTTCAAAGAAAAGAGAGCATAAACAATTTATTTCTTGAACCGGTAGTAATAACTGGTCCGTTGACATGTTCGCTCATAAACCATTAACATATTGTTTTTACGTTGTGCTCATTACAAACAATACAGCGGAACACACCGCCATGACACAACAGTGCACGATGTCATTCGTCTGCTAATTCCCGCCCTGTACAAGAACCAATCAGATTCACTGATGGAGACTGCCACCACCTCTGCAAGCTGATGGAACCGGTGCGACACCGGTGTAGCATCAGTGACGTCATCGTTGAAATTCGGAACATCATGATGTCATCTGATTGCTCAGCGCTGAGATTCAGAATACACTCATAGTCATTGGCAATTGTTGTCGTGTGGCAACTGGGTGTTGTTGTTTGTATGATGTCGTTCATCGCATTTAAGAATGAAGGCCTTATGAGTACCAAAGACAACAAGCGCTCCGGTAGACCTTCAGGCCTGCTTTTGTTTCATTGCTGCTTCACCATAAGCTTCTTCAAGCATTCTCAATGTTTCTGAAGAAGAATTGTGCAAAAAAAAATATATATATATTTGCGCGTTGCTATGTATCCCACATTCTGAAACCCGGAAACGACTATCACACAAACAACAACAGTCAGTTGCCGCACAACAACGATTATGAGAACGAAACTTCTTCGGAAGTGATGTCATGAATGATGCCAACACCAGAAACAGAAATATGCCGCATAATATTATTCATTTTGGCGAAAAAAACTTAACCCGGAAAATTTTTGAACCGAGTACTGTATGCATTTCTGCAATATGAAATGTATGGAGAAGTACCAAATAAAAGCTTATATTTTTTTCAAATGAATGTAAATATTAAAACAATAACTAAACATCATTTCATCCAAGTCCCTGTTAATCGCTTTATTCTGTTTAATGGATGTAAATAACCCGTTAAATAAAAATGTATACTGCATTACGTATATCATTCCCTGATGAATTAATTCGCAGATACTAAATATATCGGAGATGGAATTACTCAATTTTTATTAGTATGGTGTAAATACCACTAATATTTTGTGACAGAAACATGGCTTAAAATTTCAAAATTTTTGTAGCATTAATAATAAAATAATTAATGTATGAAGAATAAAATGTTAATTGTGAAAATGCAGAAATAAAAAAGCCCATTGCTTTCAAACACAGTGATTGTTATATTTCTATTTCCTACCTGAAATATTATAATATTTATGGCTCTTCATCTGAGCTAAATTTTGGCATGCATTATACTTTAACTTAAAATTTAAAAGCGGTTTATCTCATTACTTACATTCCGCCAGACAAATTATTTTCCTTTCAGGACGATATCATATTTTATAATGGTATAGATGCCCTTGAATCAAAACATTCAAAATATGTGGCAAAATGTTATAGATTCCGCGAACGTTTTCCCAGAGTATTATTATTATTATTATTATTATTATTATTATTATTATTATTATTATTATTATTATTATTATTATTATTATTATTATTACACTATGGAAATGAACTGCCAGCATTCCTGTCGATCATGAGGTTTTTATGAATGAGATACTGTATAATATGTTAATATGAAACAATTAACGGTATAAATTGGCAATTTTAAGTGGTCTACATTTGCGCTTCCTTGCGTGTGAGTTGCATAGTAGTGCAAGGCATAAATGTCACGAGACTAAGCACGAGCTACTAGCAAGTCAGAGAAAAATGATACTCCAGAATTTTTGTTTCGAGAGACGACTGGATTATTCAACAAAACTCATCAATTATGAATTTAATATTTTAGCACTCATCAAATTTATAAATACTCTTTAATGAAATTCTATAGGCTAATAAAAAAGCAATTAAATTTGTAGCTTAACCTCATGTTTATAAAACAAGACGAAATGGAACCTTCACTTCAGTTGAACCAAATTCCTTCACATTTGGTGATTTACTTAGTAGTATAAAATGAGGTCCACATCTACATTGAGGACTGTAAATTTCATAAAAGGATGTCAAATGTGTGTTGCAGTAAATGGAGGACATTTTGAGCAACAAATGTGAGCTTGGTAAGTACTGTAACTTCTAAGCATTGTAACAGTAGGATTGTAGGCCTAAAAGTGCCGGAGACACGCGCCTATTCCTCGCGGTAACCAACACATTCATAGCCGGGCCAGCTGTGGACGAAAACCCGAGCGTCCCCAACTAACCTCACTGTACTTCTTTATTTTAGTAGGTTATTTTACGACGCTCCATCAACATCTTAGGTTATTTAGCGTCTGAATTAGATGAAGGTGATAATGCGGGTGAAATGAGTCCGGGATCCAGCACCGAAAGTTACCCAGCATTTGCTCATATTGGGTCGAGGGAAAACCCCGGAAAAACCTCAACCAGGTAACTTGCCCCGACCGGGAATCGAAACCGGGACACCTGGTTTCGCGGCTAGACGCGCTAACCGTTACTCCACAGATGTGGACACCTTACTGTATATAAGTATAATTTTAGTAATGAAATTATTAAATTATGAAATTTTCAAATTCTTAATTAAACAACTCCATCCAGCTAGTCTCACTTTCAAATTTCAAATGGCAACCCTATCCACTGATACATTTGAAAGAGTATTCAATTGTTTATACATCTCATTCATTTGTTTTCGTATCTCTTGTTTTCTGGGGGTAAAGGGGTGAAATATAATATTCAATTAGACCTGGTTTTAAACTTTCCCCAATCTAAATTGACGTGTTTTTTGTTTCATTAAATTCAATTCAAATTATATAGTAATTTAGACTGGAAAGTTTTCAAGCGAGAGCCCTGTATAACCAAACGGGATATTTCGCAGCATTGTAAATGAAGAATAATTTATATATTGTAAAATATAGATGCCAAAAGCGTTACTTTCTGTTTACTCTCACACTTAAGGAATTACCACAGTACAGTGTCATAGATGAACTAAGCAGATAGGCTTATGAGCTTTCAGAATTTTCTATTTTCCAAATTTTTATCGTTTTATTCAAAATGTTTAAAATGAGTTCAGCTAAATCATTAATAAATACGGTCATTCTGAAATAGACGATGATTACTACACATCCTGTATAAAGAGTTACTTAATCAGATATAATTAATCATATAATGAAGTTATATAATTATATTCTCGTACAACAGAAAAGAGTGGCAGTCATTGGAATGTACCTCGGGGCATCTTAGGTATGAGCCGTGCATAATTAATCATAATTATCTTTATAACGTTAATTATAGTCTCATTCACCAACAAGAACATGGAATCTGAAACTAGCTTCGGGTAGGAAAAGAATCCACAAATTCTGATAACTGGAAAATTAATAATTACATTGTTCACTTTCTTCATTAAAATTACTCCAATTTTTAGCTATTACGTTTTTATAGAAGCGTAACCCGTTGATTTAATTAAAACCTCAATATTACATCTCTCGAAACTATAAAATTTGTCTCCTCTAGGGAAGAGAAATTCTTTATAAAAGCTGCTGAAAATGCTAACAGTTCACTGAAGAGCATAGCTGATAAAACAGTTGCACTGACTGGTACGATCTTTAAAAATACCTTGCATAACAACGAATATTTTCAAAAGCAAGAATAATTCATACCATTACCTCCTCCTCTGTATTAATGAATGAAGTCTCCTACACGAGATTTTTCTTCACATTTCCCCACAGAAAAAAATACATACAGTAGAACTCCAATTATCCGGACTAATAGGGGGTAGTATGATCTGGATATGCAGGAATCCGGATAATTGGGTCGGAAATGAAAAGACTCTAGAAACAACAGTTGTAAGCTTCTACATGAATTTTTTTAGGTTATTTTACAACGCTGTATCAACATCTTAAGTTATTTAGCATCTGAATGAGATGAAGGTGATAATGCCGGTGAAGTGAGTCCGAGGTCAAGAACCGAAAGTTACCCAGCATTTCCTCATATTGGGTTGAGGGAAAACCCCGGAAAAAACCTCAACCAGGTAACTTATCTCGACCGGGATTCGAACCAGTGCCACCTTACTGCATGTATTTAAAGTGCAAAGTGACTATAGACCTACAGTTTACAATGAACAAAGTTACACACATTCAAACAAAATAGAATTTTAAGGCGATGTACTACTGAAAAAGTCTAATTTTGGCAAATTTTATCATGTGTTTTATTTTCACGCTAAAATGTACGGTTTCATGTGGAGTATTTTCGTGAAAATTTAATCTCAATATCGTAATTAGTACAGTTTTTAAATATAATTTGATAGAAATTGGGTTAATGCTTGAGTTATGTGCAACCAAAACTTTAAATTCAATTATCTCAAGAAATAAATTTTCTACATTTTCAGCCACAAGTGGTCGTTTTATTTTGTCAGTGGTTAAAGCTAGAGTGGTAAAACTTGGCATGCTTAATCATTAATACCTCTGTTGTGAAATGGAGCATTTGATTGGCTGTGTTCAGCATACTTTTATTGCTGGAGAATTATACGTAAAGCAGTAGGGTAAACTAGGGTCTGTTGGACAGTCGGGCATGTTGGACACTCCGTACTTTAACGTGTTACCACGCCACGGAAGTAGCCCCACTCGTGCCTACTTCCGTCATTGACTTCTAGCTGAATGTGGTGCCCACAAGTGGCGTGGTAACACATTAAAGTACGGAGTGTCCAACATGCCCGACTGTCCAACAGACCCTAGTTTACCCTATTATTTTTTTATTAATGTTTGAACATTGAATAAATTATATATATTTTTTTACAGATGAACAAATTAGAGTGGGACATTACTAATGCTCCATTACACAGACAAAAAATCAGATTCAAAAATAACAATTATTTTGGATATACTATTTTCACTAACGAAATTAAAAGAAAAAACAAAAAACAAAATAAGTTTTTTTTTTGTTTGAAGTGTAAATGAGAAAGGGTTGAAATTTGAAACTTGTGATTATGATATTTATAGGCATATTCAGTAAAAATTTCAACTCTAACTGAAAAGAAAAAATTGTGGAGTTTAGAAATATCAGCGCTTCGCCTTAAATGGATTAAAATTATAAGAACTCTTCATATTCCATACAGAACAGAACTTTACTTATGTATGGAAGTACATTACGTTTTGTTGTATTCTTCCTTACGTTTTCCCTATTAACTATTTGTACTAACTGAGTTGCTTTTATTATATTCCAATCATTAGTTTATTACATTCCAATCTTTAGATCTGTATTTTACCTTATTTTTTCTAGTATAGTATTGTTTTCATGTTGTTTAGTGCCGATTTTTTATGCAATTATTTTTTTTGTAATATGTTAGTATTCTGTTCTTTAACTTTTTGTTAAATTTTCACTGCTTGTATGCTTTGTTACCTGGTAGAGTGTAAGAGAAGGTCCTATGACCTTAACTCTGCCAGTATAAATAATAAATATATTATTATTATTATTATTATTATTATTATTACAGTGCATGAAATAAAAATCCTAAACATATGCAACTTTCTTTGAATAAACAATTTCAAACTGTCCGGAAACGTGATCCGGATAATTGGTGATCCGGATATTTGGAGTTCTACGATATTTTTCAAATCTGACGAACATACCGGCTAAGGTTTAGGATCTCTTTTACCAATCCAAAGACTAGGGTAAGTTGTATTAATGAAAATGTTTATCAGTAAATTAACATTTTCTGGCGCTCAACGCCCTGAAACCAAATTAGCATAAGTATCGTCTATTAAACATCCTTCTGAAGTGTTTGTAAATTGTGCTCTACAATAAAAGCCTGTTCTCTGAAATGTCATCCAACTTGATTGCTGCCATCTATTTGCAGTACATCAAATTAATGACGGAGTCCCACAAGTAACAGTGATTTGTGTTACACTCTACTACATACATACTTCAGATCTACTAACATCTCTTCAAACAACTTCAATGTACGACGATGACACAATCATCTATAGTAAAACATCTCATCACAATGCGGTATATATTAAAAGGGGAGACCTGGCATGTGAATTGTGCGAAAAGGGAAAGAATGAGCTGTCAGAAGGAGAGTTTGTTGGGTGATAGCTAATATTATATGATTCTACCGACACGGAAGTTCATATCAGAATAAAATTTATTTTCCCCCCATCCATACCCATTTATTTATTTATTTATTTGTTTAACTAGCTAGCGAGTACAAATTACATTTATAAAACAAAAATGTTTCTAGCCACTACCGTAAGAGCCAGGCTCGTATACGGTGTGGTCTTAGTCAATAATATAACATAAAATTTACAAGAACAGTTTACTAAATACAGCAAGTAACTTAATTCAAACCAATAAGTACAACACAAGAGCAAGAATAAAGAAGAGAGAGAAAAAGAGAGAAAAAAAACACATTTAATATAAACTGGCAATCCTACAGAAGCCAGTGATATTCAATAAAAACATGAAATATAGTCGACAGAAATAAAAGGTAAAAAAATACACACATTTGTTAATATTATATATAATGAATCATTTTAAAAATTTATTTTTTAAAAGCTTCAATTTTAAGATATTTCAAATTCGGAAACTGGTTTGTAATTTTATTATAAAGTCTTGGGCCGAAACTAGCACCGTGTTTAAGAGCTGCACTTGTATGACATTTAGGCTCAATTAATGGGAAAGTAGACTTTTGTCTTCGAGTACGATATTCATGTCGATTAGATTTATGTTTTATTTGATTTCTGTGGTAGCAAGGTAGTAGGCCTTAACTATATTTATAAATTTCTTCAATAGGCAATACATTAAAATCTGTATAAATTAAATTTGTTGAGTAATCCATATTTTTGGTCAGACAAATTTTTATTAATCTTCTGTGTAATAAAATTAATGGATTAAGTACAGATGATGCACATTGGTGATATACAGGGTTGATTCCGATCTCTGATAACGAATTTGAATGACGTCATGTGCGTCAGGAATCACACCGACAGCTAAATTGCGGCGAGAGGTGACAGACCAGTAGTGAGTGATTTCATAATCAGAGTGCACGGTGTATCACAGTAGCAATGCCCAAGAAAATCGAGCCTTTTTGGGAGAGGTACGTAATAACCTTCTCCAATGCCAATACAGTTACGTGGAAATCATAGGAGCCTGCAAAGACCATGGTTTCGTTATTTCCAAGAAAGGCATCTTGTGTGTACCTAATAAGCCTGGCAAAGCTCGGATGGGATTGATTCCAGAGTGGAAAAAGCAAGCAAATCCACCCCCAGTCACAAGTCGCCGCACCCCACGAGATGATACAAATTAACTCCATGAAATCGATACAATTAAAGGCTCTATTGTGGCTGAAGTGTGCCTTTCCTTTAATCTTCTTTTTCCTTATTATATCCCGTTTCTTCTCCTGTCGTTCCTATGGGGTTGCACCTAAAGATGACTCCTTAACTGATACAAAAATTCACGTGCCAATCTACCACAGTTAAACATTGTTTGAATAAATGCTTCAAGATGATAATATGAATGGGATATTCACTCACTTACTGGCTTTTAAGGGACCCAAAGGTTCATTGTCGCCCTCACATAAGCCCGCCATAGATCCCTATCCTGAGCAAGAATAATCCATTCTCTATCATCATATCCCACCTCCCTCAAATCCTTCGTACTATTTCGTACTATTTATTTATTTATTTATTTAAATTCAAATATACAGAATAAAGAAATATAATTACAAAAACAAACAAAGAGTAATACAAATAAAATAATACAAGCAATATAAAAAGAAGATACAGTAGTATTAACAAAATTTGAGACCGAATGAGCAGCGCTCGTGCTCGGTCGCAGTTCAGATATATTATTAAAATAAAAAAAAATAAAATAAAAAAATAAAATAAAATAATAATAATACTAATAATATAAATAAATAAGTAAAATAAAATAGGAACTAAAATATAATTACAGCGGCAATGGAATTAAGTATATAATATAATATTAACACTAGAGAAGAATAATATCGCACGTGAAAAGTAGGACTAATATATATTTCAAAATTATAGAATACAAATATAATGTAGGTTGATTAATTCATACACATAGGCTATAAATTTATTTAATCAAATTGAAGATATTAACACGTTTCTAATTTTCTTGTTATATGTTAGTGGGTTACATGTTAGAAGTTCTGGGTGTAATTTAGTTAAAGCATTGTACAACCGAGGGCCAAAATTTATGCTATGCTTTAGACCAGCAGATGTGAGACATTTAGGTTCTACTAATGTTGAATTAATATTTCGTCTTGTGTCATAATTGTGTGTCTGTAATACAAACTTATTACGATTTTTATGATAAAATTTTAAGAGCGTATACTTATAAATTTGTTCAATATTAAATACATTAAATTCAGAATAAATTAATTTAGTTGGATAATCGAAACGTTTCTTCAAACAAATTTTAATTATTCGTTTTTGTAGTAAATTTAACGGACTAAGATTAATTTTTGTACTTCCACCCCAAACAATTATATCATATTGAATGATAGACTGAATAATGGCCAAATAAACATTTCGTAGAACTCTAATAGGTAAGTAGCATCGAAGATTAACGAATTTATAAATTGTTTTACGAAGTCTCTTACAAAGATAAGTAATGTGATGAGGCCATTTTAAATTCTGATCAATAATGATACCCAGATATTTGACATACGTGGCTTCTTTCAAAGGTGGACATTTACAACTTTTGGGATCTAAACAATTTTCACTGTGTATTATTAGTCTATATTTATCGCTAAATTTTAAATTTTGAACACTGGCAGCTGTTAACGAAAAAGGAACTAAAGTTGATTTAGATATATTTAAAGAAAGGAAGTTGGAATTAAGCCATTTTTTAACAATGTTAGCACCTATATTAGCATTTCTATATGCTTCCTGCCAAGAAAAACCACTGAAAATAACTACTGTATCATCCGCATATGAATATATAGATCCATTAAATGTTTCTAAATTTATATTTAGCAGATCATTAACATATATTAGAAATAAAATAGGTCCCAAAATTGTTCCTTGCGGTACACCTATATCAATATATTTGTATTCGCTAAATTGATCTTCAATTTTGGTCATTTGCCTTCTGTTACTAAAATATGATTGGAATAATTTTAAAACTATACCCCTAACTCCAATAGTATGTAGTTTGTCCAAAAGTAAATTATGATTGATAGTGTCAAAAGCTTTCCGTAGATCCAAGAAAATACCCAAACATTTGTTTCCGATATCTAGTTCATTGATAATTTTTCCAGTAACATTAATAAGAGCATCATCAGTAGAAATATTATTGCGGAAACCAAACTGATTTTTAGAGAGGATTTTATGTTTTTCTAAATAATTTATTAATCTATTCTTTAAACATTTTTCAAGCAATTTGGAAAATGTTGGAAGTAAAGATATAGGTCTATAGTTATTTAAATTATTTTTATCTCCAGATTTGTATATTGGAATTACTATGGAACATTTCAGAACATCTGGGAATATACCTTGCACAAAACATAAGTTAAAAGTATGAACCATGGGTTTTAATATATATTTGATAATAATTTTGAAAGTATTATTCTTAATTCCATCTATACCAGGAGCAACATTATTTTTTAACTTCTTAACCAAAATAATAATTTCATCTTCAGTTACAGGGAAAAGAAACATGGAGGAAGCTAAATGTTCATCTTGTGTCTCATTTTGTAGAGAAGAGTTAAAATTTGACTTATTAATGTTAGAAGTAACTTTGTGTCCTATCTCTGAAAAATAATTATTAAATTCGTTTGCAATCTCTTTTCTGCAATATAATATTTCGCCCTTATCGTTTTTTAACTCCTTGATTGGCTGTTTATTTTGTAAATTTACATCTGTAGCTTCATTTATAACTTGCCAGAATTTTTTAGGTTCATTTTTGTATCTATCAAATTTGGATTCATAATATTTAATTTTCGTTTTTCGAATGATAAGAGTTAACATATTTCTATATGCTCTGTAGTAATTTTTTAGTTGTACGTTACTTGGATTCTTTTTAACTTTTAAAGCAAGTTTGTCTCTTGTACGAATAGAATTAATAATGCCGGCCGTGATCCAGGGTTTTATTTTCTTGGATTTATTAGAAATTTTCTGATTACTGTTTATAATAGTATGTTTATCTATATACTTTATGATTAAATTGTAGAAAATTTGAAAACAGGCATTGGCATCATTACAATTATAGACCGACTCCCAGGTTTCTTTTAGAAAATCTGTAATCAAATCAGGATAATTAATTTTTTGCATATTTTGTGATGAGAGAGTAACAGACGGCCTGGAATTGTATTCATTGTTAGACATTTTTAATAAACTAAAAACAATATAGTGATCGGTAATAGCACTAGATAGAACGCCAGGTATGAAGCTATAATTATTTTGAGTTTTTAGAAATATATGGTCGATGCATGTGCCAGAAGTTATTGAAGGCCTAGTGATGGCATTTAAATAATTTACAAAACCATATTCATGGAGAACATTCATATATTTACTGCCAATTAAATCTATACTATTTTCTAATATGTCTATGTTTATGTCTCCAACAATAATATGGTTGCGACAACCTTCTAAATTGGATAAATACTGTTCTAAATTGTCTATGAAATCATTTTTATTGTTTTTAGGGGATCTATAAATGGCGGTGAAAAAAATTTCACTCTTATCAAGCTTAATCTTAAAATGAAGTGAATTACAGTGCTCAATTTCAGCTTCTATTACACTAAAATCAATGCTATTTTTAAAGTATATTACTATTCCATCGCATTTATTGTATTTATTAACTTTTACCAATTTATTGTATCCATTAATATCATAGCCAAAATCGTGACATAACCAAGTTTCCGTTAAAATGATAATGTCAAAATCATGAGTGAAGCTTTGTAATAATGCACATAATTCCAGGAAATTTCTGTTTATGCTACGTATGTTTAAATGAATAAATTTGAAATCATGAAATCCATTTTAATATTATCTTCCCATCTACGTCTCGGCCTCCCTAAAGGTCTTTTTCCTTACGGCCTCCCAACTAACACTCTATATGCATTTCTGGATTCGCCCATACGTGCTACATGCCCTGTCCATCTCAAATGTCTGGATTTAATGTTCCCAATTATGTCAAGTGAAGAATACAATGCGTGCAGTTCTGTGTTGTGTAACTTTTTCCATTCTCCTGTAACTTCATCCCTCTTAGCCTCAAATATTTTCCTAAGCACCTTATTCTCAAACACCCTTAACGTAGGCTATGTTCCTCTCTCAAAGTAAGAGTCAAAGTTTCACAACCATAAAGAACAACCGGTTATATAACTGTTTTATAAATTCTAACTTTCAGATTTTTTGACAGCAGACTGGATGATAAAAGCTTCTCAACCGAATAATAACACGCATTTCCCATATTTATTCAGTGCTTAATTTCCACCCGAGTATCATTTATATTTGTTAATGTTGCTCCAAGGTATTTGAACTTCTCCACCTCTTCAAAAGATAAATTTCCAATTTTTATATTTCCATTTCGTACAATATTCTCGTCACGAGACATAATCATATACTTTGTCTTTTCGGGATTTACTTCCAAACCTATCTCTTTACTTGCTTCCAGTAAAATTCCCGTGTTTTCCCTAATCGTTTGTGCACTTTCTCCTAACATATTCACGTCATCTGCATAGACAAGCAGCTGATGTAACCCGTTCAATTCCAAACCCTCTCTGTTATCTTGGACTTTCCTAATGACATACTCTAGAGCAAAGTTAAAAAGTAAAGGTGATAGTGCATCTCCTTGCTTTAGCCCACAGTGAATTGGAAACGCATCTGATAGAAATTGACTAAAGATAACTCCTTAATTAATACAAAAATTCACGTGCCAATCTACCACAGTTAAAAATTATTTGAATAAATACTTCAAGATGATAACATGAGCGGGATATTAGACATAGTGCATGTAACGCCTAAAACTCGTCCTGGATAATGGCTGTGTTCACAAAAAAAGTCTTTGGATTATGGTTGTTTTATGAAAACCACTAAAAATTTCCACTCCTATAACATAGGACTATGGTACTTTTTCCAACCAATAACTAATATATGGACGCTACAATTCGCTCACCACATGCTTAATATCTAAACTTTGCATTTTCTGGACTATGATTTTTGTAAACATTCATTTTCTGACGAACATTCTAAACATTTAAACGTGACTGTTCAACATAATACGCAAGAAACACAAGCGTCTGCTCATAAGAGGAACATATATATGAAGCAGAGATAACCATGTGTATCTAACGAATCCCTCCTGACCGGGATGCATACTGCTGGCTCTCATTAAAATGACAAACGCACATCACAATGCGGTGCGATCATAACACCCCTATAAATAATCGATGGCGCAGGTTAATGGATAATGCGGTGCAGGTAGCCATAATACAGACGCGTGTGCCTGAGTTTATAACAGCTACACTGGAGCAAGGATTATCATCTCAACTACTAATTATGCTTATTCAAACAGTGGTTCGCTTTATTTAATCAGGAATGATAACACAGTACAAAATTAAATACAGATATCTTTCACTGGAGTCTGTCTGTAATAATTTAGCAACCAAATCTAGACCTCCAGTGGAGTGATGGAATAAGAGGCAACATGCGAGATTATAAGGTAAATAAGAAAGATTTTTTAGGCTAAGTTTTATGTACAAAGAAAATTATCCTGTACAACGCTGATTTCCTCACAGACATAAAATGCATCAATTACCATATTTTATAACCCACACTATACGAAAATGATACTGATTTTTGCATATCACCTAACAGACAACCGCCCTATAGGAGAAGGACCTATAGCAGGCATGCCAATTGATGCCCACAGGAGCAAGCGCGCGCTTTAGAGCCCAGGAGAGCCTGAGCGCTTTACAGCGGAAAGGAAAGAGACGCACGAAAGAGGTGGTATATACCGCTTGGTCGAGCTATATTCAGGGATAGCCAGCACTGATTCAATAGATAAAGGCAAGAGAACTGATTAAAACTGTGTCCATGTTAATTTTTAGATTTTCCTGAGAAGTATAAGTGCATTATATGAATGTAAGTTTTAATTTTAATGCTCATTTTTAACAAGTTTGATTTTCTTATTCAAAAGAAATATTATCTGAACTTTTCGTATAGAAAAGTTAAATTTTCAGGCATAGGCCTATTTATTTAGTAGCCTTACAAAATGTTTTCGTAAATCTAATATACCGTATATACGCATTACTGAAGATAGTGTATTGAAAATTTTCAAAATATTCGCATGGAAATTGTTTGTAAGGAAATGAATTAACAAAGCAACTACTGTTACATCATAAGCAAAAGATACGTGCCCATGTGTTGTAAAAATGTCAGCCCTATAGCTTCAGCAAATTCGAGAAAATAATTTAATATTCTGATGATAGGAAGTTGCTCACAAATATCACCTTAAAAGCATAATGCGATAAGAGTTTTGTTATGTAATATTAGTTACACTTAAAACAGATACAGTACCTAGGTAACTTTGCTTTGTACTGTAATATTGTTTTGATTAGTTTACTGATTACTTTTGTAAGGCTAAAGATACCATCAATATAAATTACAACTTATCATGTCATACTCAATATCTTTCTTTGGAATATCATTTTCTTTATGAATGATGTGTTTCATCTACTTAATACAGTATAATATTATACTACTATGGAATTTAAGTGAATATTCCTTCTTAACTCTCTATTATGTTATTAAGATTTAAAACGCAAGTGCAATATTAAGAAATCAGTGTTAATACTTTTGTTTTACAGACAATATAGATAACATTAAACAAAAAGAAGCCATATACAAATAACGACATAAAATTTCACGTTCCGTTTGAAGTTTGTGCACCACTGTTTTCTTAATCCAACAGGTTGCTTATTCATATGCACAACCCTTTCTCTTTCCATACTTAACGCTTGCTGCCCGCGCACGACGTCAAGGTCAGAAAAATGCGCTTGCTTTGACATCACTGATCTATAGGAAGACCCATGAGAAAATGGCACTGAGATTGGAACAAGCCTTAGGGCCTAAACCTTGAAGGGAAAGAGGAAAAAATTTATATTTGAATGGTAGTCGATCCTAGAACAAAGTTATCTATAAATCAACACAGGAGAAAGTAATTGGCTTCAGGCACTAACACACGTGAACCTGTTGTTCCACGTAAGTAAACAAACACATTAGGTTCTTTTGATACGAAGCTTTGACCGAAAACGAATTTCCACCGTAAAATTTACACAAACATGCGTGTTTGGGTAAATGCCCACGGGACGCGTTTTAATTTTATTCACGCAACTTATTTTAAGTTATAACCTGCCGGTATAATAATGCTGTCAGTCGACGTCGAAAATGAAGCAATAGTAACATGAAGCTCTCAACAGACTCAAATAATTATAAAAATCTTTTGAAGTAGTTGAAGTATCATTTAAACAATCACACAGAAGCTTGGATATGGCCAAAACTTTCAGACAATTCAAGAACACATAAATGCTGTATGTTATGACAGGGATGTAATTTTGAAAATAATTTTCGTGATTATATTGTTACAGGGTTATTTAAAAGTTAGAAATCCTTCTCTATCGAGAAATAAGTTTATAGAAAAATGGTAACAAGATTTTTTCATAGAAGAATACTATTTGTTAAGTTATTGACAAATTGCAAAACATTCAGTTACGGTCGCCATTCTTTCTCTAGCCTCTCTTCTAAGGAATGAAAGGATTTTCATTTTTCAAGTTTCCGGAACGACTTCATATTATTTTAGGTCCATATCTCAATCCATTTAACATCCACAATCTTCTCAGTGCACTGGAAGAATAATGATTTTTTGCCATAAATTAAGGAAAAGAACACATTAATTGATTCAAGAATATCTTGAACTGTAGATTATTTATTTCATTTGCAATAGCAAAGGCGAAGAAACTTAAACAGAATACTTTTTCTGCTGATTAGAATGCAGACTAAATTTGTATATAATTAAGTGTACTGCGTGTAGTGATTTTAGTCCAAAGAAATTCAATGTACTACATTAAAAAGTGTTGGTCCATGCCTCTAGGGACGTTATTCGTAATTCAACAATAATTACATATTTAAATATTTTAATTCAGACCATAGGTACCTCTGATTGAGATTCTGGCTGATATGTGCATCTGTTATTTATCAGGCAGTACATCTCACTTGACGATATGTGTCGCAGGAAGAACAATACAGTAGTTGTTTGTATGGATCTCTGAAGTCTGATTAGTGTAATATGTTACTAGTCAGCAGTGTATGCCATGGAGGGGGAAAGGAACTGGCCACCCTACCCCTTATCTTCTGGCTAAGTTGCCTCGTGAGTGATGCTTTATTGATGTCACTTATAAGGTTCAAACCTGTCGCCGGACAGTTGACTAAACAACAAAAAATTGAGAACAAAGCATTCATAAATACTGTATAAATTCAATTGCTGAACAAGAGAAGCAAAGAGTGATAGTGTGAATAAAAATAAAAAAATAACATTATTCTGATGATATAATAGAGTACATCACCTGGCAGAAGGGAAGAGAAAGACTGGTGGCCTTTTCTCTAAATAAATAAATGAATGAATGAATGAATGAATGAATGAATGAATGAATGAATGAATAAATAATAAGTAAGTAAGCAAGCAAGCAAACAAACAAGCGAACGAACGAACGAACGAACGAACAAGCAAGCAAACAAACAAACAAACAAACAAATAAATAATAAATAAATAAATAAGTAAATAAATAAATAAATATATGAATAAATGAATGAATAAATAAATAAGTAAATAAGTAAATAAATAAGTAAATAAATAAATGAATAAATAAATGAATGAATGAATGAATGAATGAATGAATGAATGAATGAATGAATGAATGAATGAATGAATAAATATAAATAAATAATTAAAGATATAATTAATTAAATAAATAAGTAAATAATTAAAGAAATAAATAAGTAAATACATAAGTAAATAAATAAATAAGTAAATAAATAAATACATAAATAAATAATTACATAAATAAATAACTACATAAATAAATACATGAATAAATAAATACATAAATAAATAAATACATAAATAAATAAGTAAATAAATAAATGAATAAATAAATATGTACGTAAATAATTAAGTAAATAAGTATGTATATAAATAAATACATAAATTTACTAAATACAGGATATTAGGGTAAACATTGGTAATTTCGTGGTAGTGGTTATTTCGTGATACTTTTTCTTTGCTCTTTTGTGAACTAACCAATGGTGTTACGAGATCCTAATTAACGCCAAGGGATTGCATATGTTGTCCAGTTTCCAGAAACATACAGCTAAGCTTTGTGTGACTATTGTAGTTGCTTCACTCAGCTTTTATGTTTGGAGAGAGCAAGTTCGCGTCGACTTCTCAGGCATACAAATTTTGTGGATGTTTGTAATTACATTACACGCTTATTACTAAAGGTAAGCATATGATATTTGGTACAAAGATTTATTGTATCTTAATGAAATTTTAGGAAATGTTTTTGGAATTTTAGGTACATCTGTAGTCGCCATATAGGCTTAGCTTTACTGATAGAAATCTTAGCTGTTTGAGGCGAAATTTTGTTGAGCATTAAGTGTTACAATTTTTTAAATAGTATAAAATGTATTACAATAGTAATTTTAAAATCAGAATACAAGGTGTGATAACAAAAAAGAAAACGGAGACGCAATGGGATCAGTGTAGCTTCTGTTTGATTTGTTATCATGCTAAGTGGCAATGATAAGTGCTAGATGACTTACAAGAATTGTGAAAGAAGATGAAACATGGATCCACCATTTTGGACCGGAAACAGAAGCAGACAATGGAGTGGCATCATGCAAATTCACCAAAGAAATATAAATTCAAAAGTACACCTTCGGCAGGAAACGTTATGGCTACTGTGTTTTTCGATTCAGAAGGACTCTTGCTTGTGGACATCATGCCACACGGAACCACCATTAATTCTGACTCGTATGTTGCAACTCTCAAGAAACTTCAAGTTTGACTGAGTCGTGTTCGACGACATCGGGAGAAGCAGGATGTTCTGCTATTGCACGACAACGCACAGCCATAATATGTCAATCACAAGACTACAGACCAGATCAGAAAATTCGGATAGACAACACTGAAACGCCCGCCTTACTGTCCTGAACTGGCACCGTGCGATTACCATCTCTTTGGTAAACTGAAGGATCCCTTCGCGGAACGAGGTTAGATGATGACTCCCTTGTGCACGCTGCTAAAGAGTGGCTCAGACGTGTTGGTCCAAACTTTTACCGTGCTGGTCTACAGGCCCTCGTTCCTAGGTTACGTAAGGCAGTTGAATGGGACGGGGATTATGTAGAAAAGTGACTTTTGTTCCTTAAGGATGCATCTACATTCTGTGAAAATAGCAAAGCTGTAGAATAAAAATTTAATTTTTAAACAAACGTTATGCATTACTTTTGGAGTTACCCTAGTTATATAGGCTATAGTAAAGTCCGTAATAAAAGTGTTCACCCTTTCAGGGCAAAGAAGATCCCTTTTCAATTTCAATTTTTACTTTGATTTCATTCTTATTATGTGTTGATATATATTTCTATGTTTTCTTGCTATGAATATTAGACGGAATTACTATGTTTGAAGTCTTGTAACAATAAATGAGAATTTCAATTGACTTTAATGAATTTTTCCACAATTCTTCTACCTCTCACGAAATTATCAATGTAATATCACGAAATTACCAAGGTTATAACGAAATAACCAACCTTTCAGCGTAAGTTGTAAAAGTGGTTTTGGCACATATTCAAGAACGTATCCAATCTTTTATGTCTCCAGATTTGTACAGCAAGTTATCGTCTTTTAGATGAAAAAATCGGAATAAGGAGATATTTGCACAGTTGCATTTTAGATTAGTTTTCATGAAATTATCACGAAATTACCAATGTTTACCCTATATAAGCCAACCTGCATATGGGTTTCAACTTCGAAAGCGTCGGAGAAATATGTTTTTCTTGATTGAAAAGCCTACGTGATACAAAGGGACGAAATAACAAATTACAATGTAACTTTAAATTCGCTAGTTTTACTCAACTTTGTTTCTAGCACGTTAATCTTTTACAATTATGATTGGCCCGCAAATGGGCAAAACATATGCGACATAGGAATGTAACCGGGCCAACAACAAAAGTTTTACTACACAAATCATTTGCACATCGAGATCTAGAACGCCAAAGAACTAGATAAATAGAGCATAATATTGGAAAACCATAGATGATATGAATATCCACAGTAATTTGGTGTAGAAGAAGAAGAAGAAGAAGAAGATTTTTTTTTTGCATTTCTACTTGGTTACTCAACGACGCTGTATCAACAATTCGACTATTTAGAGGCGATGGAATTGGTAGTAGCTAAATGGTATTTCTCGAGATGAGATCGAGGATATGTTATAGATTGTCCGACATTCACTTTACAGTTGAAAAAACTTTAAACAATTCAACCAGATAACCCCTCTAGAGGGAATTGAACCAACGTCTGAGGGGAGGCAAACGAGCGACCTATCTTAGCTACGTCGTTGGCTTTCTTTATACAGTATTTCTTTGGGATGAACAAAAGGATTATAGACATTGTGATAAAGCAACTAAAGGGAGATACGTTTTCAGTCAGTTTTACAATGAAGGCCGCACATTAATTCTATTTCCCGTCGAAAATATTTCGCTCGCTTCAGAAATCAAACTCTCCTTATCGTCGATCCAGAAGCAAGTAATCTACAATAGCGACTAGAGCAGAAATAACGATTTTAAATTAATATCATATCTCACTAAATAAGCTTAACAATAACATATATCATTTCAAAACAATATCATAATAGGCTATGAAAAAACAATGGTTCAGATAAAGGTAATAAAGTACCCATAACACAGCGCAAAAAGTATAATGAAAGTGTACAGAAAAATGGCGGTTAACATTTTCTCCTCTTTTAATGGATAACATGTATTGTATTATCGTTATCAGTGCTTTACAAACACAATTTAATTATATAAAGAACAAATGAAAACATTGAATGATAACTTTTAATGGTCATCCTGTTTTTATACACAGAAGAGTTCAATAGAATCAGGATAACAATATAAATAGTTTTAAAAATCATGTCCAATGCTTTCAAAACAGAAAAGGAATAGATAGTTAACCTAACTCTCATTTTACGAGTATGCCAAATACAGAGAAGCATTATAAAACAGCCAAAATACATTTTAAGAGTAAAATACAGGGCAATTCATGAGGATTTACCGTCCTTTACGAAGCTTATTTCTGAAGATATTTTGAGCAAAAAATGTCATACAAAACATAGTTCCTATTCTCAATATTTTCAGAGTTACACTAATTTAAAGTTGTTTGTAAAATACGTTTTTTCTTTAGTTTGAAGGTAAAAGAATAATACAAATTTATTAGAGAATGAACTATTCAGAAGTATCATTTCTTTAATTGGCAAGTATTATGAAGCTAAAAATGTGCTGTGAACTCCTTAGTTGCTTCGTACAGACATCTTTTTCTATTTTAACTAGAAAATTACATTATTCTTACGCACTTATCACAACAGTTATTACAAATCACACCACTTTCACCGACTTAATTATTTGCAGTTCAATTTTATTTTGCATCCTAATTTACAGTCTTAGAGAGTTAAAACACGTTTAAAAAAATGTCGCCGTCCGCTTGGCCGCACGCTTGTGAACGGCACTCGTCGCGCTACGTAACTGCATACGGCTATCTCTGATTTCCGTAGCGCTCGCGCTGGCTGCTGACTGCACGCTGACCAAGATCACGCGTTCACAGCAATGCGTTCCAATAACGAAACGTAACTCTGTAAATATTGAGAATGGGACCCATGTTTATATGACATTTTTTTGCTTAGAATGTCTTCGGAAATAAGCTCCTTAAAGGACGGTAAATGCTCGTGAATCACTCTGTATAAAAATGCATAAATTCAGAAACAATTTGCATCTACATGTACAGTACCAAAGGTAATATTTTAATAAGAATCTACACTATGGAAGAAATAGGAAGACTTCTAGTAAGATGACAGAACGGTAAGGTCCGTAACACACTTGAAGAGTTCTCGCCAGCGAGAAATATGTTGCGAGAAAGAGGCGAAGAGCCTTCCTCCACACACTTGGCGAGTCCTCGCTATCACAGATCACACCTCGCTATGATCATCTATGCACTGCCTTCATGCAGAAAGAATTTTTCTGATTATAGTAATCACTCGTGGGGGGAAATATTATAAGTTATGTATTTACGTATATTGTCGTACTTAAATAATATATAATCTCTAAGTATATTGTCGTACTTTACAAATTCCGTGCGAACGCTATGTTGAATTTGAGTATTCAGATGATGAAGAAATGAAATTACATGAACATATTTTGTTAATTAAAAGAAAAAGTAGGCCTAAAATTAAAGTCAGAAATATCTGAAAATCACATTTTATCATACGAAAATAAGGACGAGTTTTGGACACTGGTTTCGATTTGAATGATGGTACGTTTAGGCGTTATTTCAGGTTGAATGGGCCACAGTTTTTTTTTTTTTTTGCCATTCATGATATGATAGAGGATTTTTGCTATGTTCTGATTAAAATTATGTAAACTGTTAAGACATATAGATACATTATTTCAAATGTTTAATTAATAATATTAAATCTCATCAAAGTAAAATAGGCTATAGCCCTATTTATTTTCAGATAATCTGATATTTGTCTCCAGATTTCTTCTTTAAGTTTCGTGTTTTTATAGTTTTCATCCCTTGTATCACATAAACAGGCCTACGGGTGACATCGTCCAAGTTCGATAAGTTTCTGACGCAATTATCAGCCATCTTTCCTCATTTTTCAAATAAAAACAATACAATTCATAGCCACCTTTGTTATCTTTTTCTACATTCAATCGTCATAAAGAGTATAAATGCCAAACATCTTTGATAAATGTGTCAAGAAAATTCGCTGAGCTACCGATTCCAGCAAGAAACTCGCGCGAGGTTTTCGCCTTGAACGAGAATCTCTTCCATTGTGTGGACGTCCGTTTGAATCCATGTTATCAATCTTTGAATTTTCTCGCAATACATTTCTCACTGGCGAAAACTCTTCAAGTGTGTTACGGGCCTAAGATGGAAGAGGTCTGTGGTCCACTTAGAGCAGGCTCCGCCAAGTCGAGTCAAGATCGCGAGAGGGCGTACAGGCCTACTTACGGCTTCCACTGCGGGCAGTACACTTGTACACTGCAGTCTATCAGTGGTGAAACCTATCGAGGTCGCTTGGGGGCACCGGTGCACTGCATTTTGCACCAGGAATATTTATGTGCTAAAACATGAACCTTAGCAATGTAATGGATGTTGTTATGCGAACAATTAATTTCATAAGGTCTAAAGAACTCAATCACAGGGACTTCAGGGCACTGTTTGATGGTATTAACAGTATGGGATTTACTCTACCATACCGAGGTAAGGTGGTGAAGTCGAAAAATTCTGGAACGTTTTCTCGCACTTAGAAATGAAACTGCCTTATTTATGGATGTACATGGGAAACCTGTTAGAAGCCTTGGACATGAAAGAATATATAAGAATAATGCAACTATTGTGCGAAGTTTCGAACGTAGATTTGAGAATATTAGAGATCTTGAACAACAATTTAAGATATTTGCAATATCTTTTTCAGTGAGTGTCCTGGATATTCCTGCTGAACTACAATTAGAAATACTTGATTTACAAAGCGATATTGAGCTAAAGGATAAGTATCAAAACAAAAAGTATTAACCATTTCTATACTTGTTTTCCACGAGAAAGGTTTCCTAAACAGTACAATCTTGCTGCAAGAACGTTGTAAATGTTCGGGACAACCTACGTATGCGAAACACTGTTATGTTTAATGAAGTTTGCAAAGTCACGTCACACAAACAACTAAGTGATGAACAATTGAAAGCATGTTTGCGATTGGCTGGTACTAAAACAATAGCTCCGAGAATTAAATAGCTGCTTACTAACAGAAAACTGCAAAAATCGCAGCGGATCTCTGATGCTTAAGAAAAAGTACTATTATTAGAGAATTGTATTTGAATAACAACGTTTGTACTGTTGTTTTATTTTGTTAATTGAATTGTATAGCAATGAGAAGAAGACAAACAGTATATTAATCTGTATAAAAGTGTATATTTTGTTTTGTTTCATTATTGTGCAAACATGCAAAAATTTGTTTCGTATATAGTTAACTGTACAAAATTGTATAGAGTACTGTTTTTCAGTATAGTGCAATTAACAGTGAAAGCGTGCTTCAATTAAAAGCTGAAATTAATTTACATTCTTATCACAAATTTGGTTCACATACAAGTTCTTAGCTCCGCCACTGTGGAAGCAGCTACCCTTGCCCGCAGCCGTACGTCAGGGCTTGAGGGTTTGTACGTACGCACGAGAGTGTAGTCACTTGACGGTCCCTGACTTAGAGCCTGATTATGATGATTATAATGATGATACCATGTTTTACAGTGCCAATTTTATTCCCTCATTACTCTATAATTTGACTTGTCTTGTGACTCATAATATCTGCACTAGTTAAAAATGTTCAAATGTTCTTCTAACAAAACTCCATCACATATACCACTAATTAAAATTACAAGTAAAATATGCCTAGACATATTGAGTACAAGAAGAAAGGCGTATCCTAGAAAGAAGCCAATGCAGGGATCACGATTACCCCTATAAATTTCGTAAGTTCTTACACACAACGTTTTTGTGCTTCTGGTATCTAAGCGGTTTTGTAATAACGTACACTTCGGAATATGGCGCCTTGTTATGAGATTCCTCCATGGCAACGGCTGTGGTCAGCTGAATAGCGCACTGCGACCTCGTAAATGCGAGACAATTGCACAAACTGCATCGCAGCGCCCCGCCGGCCGGCGATTGTATGAATTACAGACTGCGAAGACCTTCTGAATTACTCTAAATGTGCAGTAATTTGCATTACAGGGTGTTATCTAAAACTCTGCTAGTCAGTTGAAATTCTGAAGGTTTCAACTAACGTGTTAATCTTTTATGTTCACAAGGAGGAAACTGAGGAAAATATTCTTCTGCCTGCAAGATGGAATTCAGTGTTATTAGTGGCTTGCTTGCATACTATATTATTCAGCCGATTTTGAACACTTTCAAAAGAAATTGCGTGTGAAGTGTGCCCGACTTTTAAAGTAGTAATGCTTCCGTTTAATATTGCAGTTTCCTACATAATTTTATTTATCTTGAAAATCTTCCTATAAATTGAAAGAATTAATGAAGAGCAGTATGTTTGTCTCTCATCAAAAAATTGTATTTGTTCTTTATTATGTGCAATAAAGAACTATTTTTGGGGCTTTGAAAGAAGGTGATACATGGAGAAGAAAGAAAAATTGTGAATTGTATGAATTATATGAGGAACCTGACTTAGTGAAGTATATTAAAATTAATAGATTGGCCTGGGATGGACATTTGATACGTATGGACAATAATAAAACTGTTGAAAAAATCTATATGACACAACCATTACAAACAAGAAAGGTTGGAAGACCGAAATTAAGATGGGGAGATGATGTCTTGCAGGATATTAGAATTAGTAAAATTAGAAATTGGAAGAATAGCAAATAGAGAAGTCTGGAAGGACATTCTGAAGAAGGCTAGGGCCCATAATGGGCTGTCATGCCATGTATGATGATGATGATGATGATGATGATGATAATACTTATTATTCCGTACAACTTAAAATTCTGGTATATATTGTTGTTTAGTCAACTTCCCGAAGAAGGTTTGAACCTCATAAGTGATACCAATGAGGCAACTAAGCCAGGAGATTTTGTATGTATGTATGTATGTATCTATCTAGGGATATTAAAAGAATAGATGATATTGCACTGAAAGAAGACGCTGCACAACTTCCATGGCACATGATCTGGACATTACGAACTGTAGACGAGAAAGTAGACTTATTCAATACGTTAATACTTCAACTTTATGACAAACACGCACCATTAAAGACCAAACGTACCAGAAGAAACCCAGCCCCTTGGATGACGACTGAAATACGTAGCCTGATGTCCGAACGCGACTTAGCTTATAGAAAATACACCCGCAACAAAAACGACGAATATTTTAACTCCTATAAACACCTAAGAAATAGAACGACTCAACTAATAAGAAACGCTAAACTGAAATACTCCTACAAACTTATAGAACCCAACACAACCCCTTCCGAATTATGGAAAAATCTGAAGGTTATTGGACTTGGAAGGGCTAGTGAACAAGCAGACATTCCCATCCCACTTGACCGCTTGAACGAACACTTTGTAAAGGACCCGAGCTTGAACGACACAACGAAACAAGACACAGTTTTGCCTGACTCAGTTCCCCCAACTCGAGACAAATTCTATTTTACCGACGTCACTCCCATTGACGTAATGAAAGCCATCCGACGCATCAAGACAAAAGCCCAAGGGCCAGACAACATTAGCATAATACTTATACAGAAATTACAAGACATAGTAATACCTACGATTGCACATATATTCAATAGTTCCTTAATCACTTCAACTTTCCCTAAAATATGGAAGCAAGCTTTCGTTCTTCCTCTTCCAAAAGTCAAAGTTCCCACCGACCCGAACGACTATAGACCAATCAGTATCCTGCCAGCCATTTCAAAAGCACTGGAAAGAATCGTACACAGACAAATTACTAACTACATGAACGAACACAAACTATTCGACGAGTATCAGTCAGGTTTCAGAGCTGGACACAACACAAGCACTGCTCTACTTAAAGTGACCGAAGACATTCGTGAAGCAATCGACTCTAATAAAGTAACAATACTAACACTTCTTGACCTTAGCAAAGCTTTCAACTCTGTAAATTTTGACCTGCTCACCCATAAATTGAGAAATATGTATTTGTCAGAGACTGCTGTGAGTTGGTTCGAATCCTACTTACGGGAAAGACAACAATGTGTTGTATCCGGGAATCGAAGATCCTCCTGGCTTGACATAACATCAGGTATACCACAGGGGTCGGTACTCGGACCATTGTTGTTCACAATATATGTCAATGATATTACATCTCTTGTAAGGCATTGTAACTATCACTTGTATGCTGACGACCTTCAATGCTACATCTCTTCCCGCTTAGACCGAGTAAATGACGCTATAGATAAATTGAACGAAGACATTGACTCGATTGTGACATGGACAAAGAAACTCCGTCTTAAAATCAATCCTGGAAAGACACAAGCAATTATATTAGGACACAAACGGCAAACCGACGCTGTAAAACACCTCGACATTTCCCCTGTTAAAGTAAGTACAGTGCATATCCCTTTCAGTTCTTCAGTAAAAAATCTTGGCATTCACATGGATAATAATCTCAACTGGGACATGCAAATCACAGAAACCTGCAGAAAAGTATATTCTATTATACATGTGCTAAAAAGGATAAATGTTCATCTCCCCTCTTGCTTAAAAAAGTCCCTTGTGCAGACACTTGCATTTCCCTATTTCGACTATGCGGACATTTTACTGACTGACCTCTCCAGCGACAACAAAATGAAACTTCAACGTGCTCATAATTTGTGTGTACGTTTTGTAAGCAATGTTCGTAAATATGATCATATTACCCCATCCCTGGAAGCAATAGGTTGGCTTAAACTAGATAAGAAAAGAAATTTACATTCACTTCTCTTTCTCTTCGAAATCTTGAACTCTTCTATTCCTTCGTACCTGTCGTCTCGCTTCACTTACCTTTCTTCCCACCATAATCTGAACACACGCTCTCGTCATGAAACAATACTAACAATACCATCCCATCGCACCTCCTCATACTCATCTTCTTTCACAATAGCCCTGCCAAGACTCTGGAATTCGCTACCTGCTAGCATCAGGGACTGTCGAAATAAAATTGAATTCAAACGAAAACTTACTAGGCACTTGGTCAGTAATTGATTACTTGTAAATAGTTTCTTTAATCTATCACAAAATATTTCAATATTCAGTAATTTCATCACTATACAATTTTGTTATTCTAGATTTAATTTGTAATTCAGTAAATATAAAATATTCTTTGTTTCTCTATGATAAATTACCTAGTTTTAATTATTCAGGTAATCTTTTCGTACTTTGATTTTATTGTAATTGTAAATTTAATACTAACTGTAATATTATTTGTAATTGTAAATGTAAATTTAATACTAATTGTAATTTTATTGTTGATATTGTAGTTGGAATCTCCTGGTAGAGGGGCAGAGAAGGCCTGACGGCCTTATCTCTACCAGGTTAAATAAATAAATACTACTAAATACTACTACTATGTATGTATGTATGTATGTATGTATGTATGTATGTATGTATTAACAATACAATTGGGTATACACCCGGTGGCAGTGATATAATATTGTATTATACACAATATTTACAGTAATAAAATTACAATAATTACAGCAATAAAAATTAAAATAAACGTAAATTGAAATCTAACTATAAATAAATAAAAAAATAAATGCAATAAACCTAGGACTATAAAAAAGAACTATGCTATAATAACGTCTACTATAGCCTAAGCAAAAGTAAACCTAACTTAGAAGTATTTCTAGTAAACTCAACTATTATCAACTTACGTAATTAGAAGTCACCTTAATTAATTGCATATCAACTTAATTAATTACATATCAACTTAATTAATTGCATATCAACAATTAATTACATATAAACTTAATTAATTACATGACACAACTTCGATAATTACACTGCACCAACAATTAAATTTTCAGTCTAATCTTCCCAATCTTTCATTGAATGTATTTATTTTGAGAGGACCACCCTGAAAGAATGCCGCAGGTAAGCTGTTACAGTCTACTATTGTACGGTTAACAAAGGAAAATTTTGCCACGTCCGTTCTTTGTTTTCTTCATTTAAACTTCCTAATATGATCAGCCCTGCCTAAGTATGATGGTGTTACTAGTCTAGCATTGATGTCGGTCCATGCTTTGTGTCCCATTTGTGCCTTAAAAAATGCGGTGAGTCTGGTTTTTCGTCACCTTGATTTGAGAAATTCCCACTCTAAGTCTTTTACTATCTCTTCGTCATGTCCCTTTCCCATTTTAGACATACTTTTCTGCCCTGAGTTGGACCTTTTCTATTGGGATAGGGTGACCAGTTTCTTTCGCCTTCCTTTGCACATATCGTTAATAACATATTACACTAATCATACTAAAAATTGAATAAATTGCATATAAACTTTTTCCTAACATAGTCTATAAATTTCTTCGTTTAACTTCATTTTAAAAGTTAAAATGAGACCTGTTTATGTTTTAGTTGAGTAAGTCACATCAGTTACCTTCGTCTGCCATATCCGTTAATCTAACAAGACAATATTCAAACTACTTCTTCTTATTATTACGTTTTAGGTCTAGTGTTAATTTGTTTTCATAAAATGTATATTATTATAACTTTAGTTTTAAAAGTTTTGTGTAAAGTTTAGGCCTATATCCCGAATTTAAAAGACTGTACTCTCACTCCTATCTCCTTTTCTACTTTCTTTTAATTTGGCATTACCAAATCCTTAAGACAAATAACAGAAGGCTTGATCCATAAAACATTCTTAAATAATTAATAAATCAAACTTCTAAGTATAAAGTTATTCTTTTCAGACTTTAAACTGACTCTAGATAAAGAACTGTTATATAAAATGAACCAGAATGGCAGATATATCAGACATTGTAACATCATACAACACTATTCCTTCCGTACGAGTCACACCCGTTATGACGATTCTTACCGCTAAATATATAATCTTATTCAAAAATAAGTTCCCATTTTGAAATGGTAATAAGTTTGACAAATTTATTAGATTCCACAAAAATAAAAACACCAATTTGTTCGTATGGAAATGGGATTTTATTAAAACACGAAAAAATAAAATATCACCACAACCGTGTTGTTCAATAAAGTCTTTATTTTATGCTATAAACGGCATTGGTAAGCTTATTCCTAGGGATGTTTTCAATGACATCCGATATTGACTGTTTCAGTTCCTCACGTGTAAGTAGGTCTATTAAGAAATACCTTTTCTTTTAGATAACTCCATAACCAGTAGTCAGCTGGATTTATGTCTGGTGACCTAGAAGGCCAACTATTCGGAAAATGCCTACTAATTATACGATCACCAAATGAGTTGCGCAATAGTGTTTTTACATTACTGTGTATGTGACGTGGAGTGCCGTCTTGCAAGAAAACAATTTTTTCGAATTCATGATTCTGTAACGCTGGTATTTCAAAATCTTGCAACATTTGAATATATAGCTGCCCGCTTACCGTCACTGTTTTTGTTTATCCATTTTCAATTTCTTCATAGAAATATGGTCTTATTATGAAATATGGCGTAAACCACACCAGACAGTAACCTTAATATCATGTAAAGGTATAAACATTGTGAAAATTATAAAAATTACTCTCCTACTGCCGTCTGTATCCTGAACAATATTATTGTCTATACAAGCGTGACACAGTTACCATAGCAACGAAACACGCATTGATGAAAAGAAAACCCAAACACTCCAAACAGTAATGGTACCTATATGAAACCATACTGCTGATATGTACAGAAGATACAGCTGTTTCAAAATGGGAACTTAATTATCAATAACCTTATACATAGTGTCCCATTTATCTTGTGCACCTATTATAATTTTTTTGTTTGGATAGATATTGGAATGTTTGTTTTCGAGAAATATGTTAGAACAAGGGGCTAACATGAGTGTAGAGATTTGTTGTATGTAACTACATTGTGGTACAAGATACACGCGACGTCATCAATTTTTCAAATAGCACTACATACTTTAATCATGTTAAATTGATTACACACATTAAGACAAGTTCAAAAATGTATCACAATGTCATCTTCTCAATCAACGATAACAAAAAAAATGCAAAATGAATGCCATCAGATTGTGTCGTTTGTTGTGGTGCTCTATTCAGCTTGTGCATTAACTTACACAAAACGAAATACGACTGACATCCGTACATGTCGTGTGTTTGCTGTCTTAACATGTAAAGAAACCACAACAACTGTCGACGCCATAATCCACGTAGTGGCCTGCACGTTCTCCGGACCTGTAGCCACTCGACTTCTTCCTGTGGGGAACTGTAAAGGACAGTGTGCTAGAATATTCTGACAACACCATACCACATGAAGCAACGCATTCGACAGGCTTGTGTGTTCATTCAGCTAGCAACATGCCGGGCAGTCATACGGTCTTTCGGGGAACGCCTTCGAAAGTGCATTAATGTGAATTGTCAGCATTTGGAACATCTTCTGTGACTCTCAAAGCATAACATTATCAGATTGTAAGTACGTTTTTGTTTCGTTTTGTTGTTGTTATTGATTAGGAAGGTGACATTGTGATATATTTCTGAACTCGTCTTAATGTGTGCAATCAATGTAACATGATTAAAGTATGTAGTGCTATTTGAAAAATTGATAATGTCACGTGTATCTTATACCATAATGTAGTTACATGCACCAAATCTCCACACTCATGTTAGCCCCTCGTTCTAACATAACGCTCAAAAATAAAAATTTCAGTACCCATACAAACAAAAAAAGTTATAATAGGTGCACAAGATAAATGGGACACTCTGTATATCTAGATGTGTTATAAATTAGCCTATGAATAGGAATTTACGTACAGAGATTTTTTACATAAATTATTAGATGCATATTCTACTACGTTGCTTTCTATCATTCTAAAACTGGCATTTATTAAGAAAACAGTAACTGCGCAAATGACATAACCGTTATTTTGGATTGGCCTCAGACAAAATTTGAACTTGGTGTATGGCGCCGAAAGCTGCATGGATGTAAATCTCTCCTATTGAAAGGCTTGAAATATATCTTGCAACACTGTAACAAAAGACACTCGATGTTGATGTCCTCTGCCTTATTCTACACAAAGAAAATCAGAGTTCACAAAACACTATATTTCACGTGTTAGTTTCAGGATCGGTTCTTGTATGTTTCATAGGGCAATAAAATCAGGGACGCATTGACCTGCAGAAGCGTGATGGCTCATAATAAATCTTTGTTACTGATTATAACGCTTGCTGACTTTGAGTGTTATTAATTCAAAGATTACAATTCTGGTAGAGAGGGAGTATTTGTGTTATCCAGCATTCCTGGTCTATAAAGTTGCCTCTCAAATCTAGGAATAAATTGTCTGTATCACGCACAACTCCCATTTGAACCTCTTTAATAACGAAGACCTATTTACAACCTCCCAGTGCAATGAAGTTGGGAAGTATGTCGAAATGTATTAAAGCTAAAAGTGTACTTGCTAACAATCAAAGCATTATACTAATGAGAAAGCATTTATAACTTAGACGCGAGGTACTTATCGCAATTGTAGCGTGAGAAGTTACTGATTAAGTCATACAAAGGCGAAGTGGATATTAGACGACGCATCAGTCACACTCTGTCTTAGCGAATAAACAGCAAATGTTAGTTGAACACTATTTCCTCAGAAGTAATATATGGCTCAAAATGAATTATTCACAGTTGTATAGAGTGAACGAAGAGTCTCACTGCAACTCTCTTTTCTTGCAAAACAAATTTGTGCATAAAAAATTTGGGTGTGGCTGTGTCGGGATAAATAAATAAATAATTAAATAAATAGGTAGGTAGGTAGGTAGGTAGGTAGAAAGATAGATACAGTAGATAGATAGAATGGATAGATAGATAGATAGATAGATAGATAGATAGATAGATAGATAGATAGATAGATAGATAGATAGATAGATAGATAGATAGATAGATAGATAGATAGATAGATAGATAGATAGATAGATAGATAGATAGATAGATAGATAGATAGATAGATAGATAGATAGATAGATAGATAGATAGATAGATAGATAGATAGATAGATAGATAGATAGATAGATAGATAGATAGATAGATAGATAGATAGATAGATAGATAGATAGATAGATAGATAGATAGATAGATAGATAGATAGATAGATAGATAGATAGATAGATAGATAGATAGATAGATAGATAGATAGATAGATAGATAGATAGATAGATAGATAGAGAGATAGACAGACAGACAGACAGACAGACAGACAGACAGACAGACAGATAGATAGATAGATAGATAGATAGATAGATAGATAGATAGATAGATAGATAGATAGATAGATAGATAGATAACTAAATAGATAAATAAATAAATAAATAAATAAGTAAATAAATAAATGAGTAAGTAAATAAATAAATAAATAAATAAATAAATAAATAAATAAATAAGCTCTTCCAGTCAACTTAAACGACACAATGATCCCTTTTGCTTCCTGTGTTAAAAACCTTGGAGTTTACTTTGATACGCATTTAAACTGGAATAACCAAGTAAGCCATATTATCAAAAACGTTATTTCCATACTACATTCCTTAAACAGCATTCGAAAATTCCTCCCGGTATCACCCAAGAAAATACTAGTGAAAACACTAGTAATGCCCCACTTCGATTATGGTGATTTTCTACTGACTGACCTCAATGTCAACCAGTCGCAAAAATTACAACGTGTTCATAATTCTTGTGTTCGCTTCGTCTGCGATGTCCGCCGCGCTGAACACATTACCCCATCCTTCCAAACTCTAAACTGGCTACGGCTTAACGAACGTAGAAATTTTCATTCTCTTGTTCTCCTTTTCCAAGTCCTTCACACTTCTACACCTACCTACCTTGCCTCCCGTTTCAGTTACCTGTCATATCATAATCTCTTCACACGCACGCAAAATAGCCGCATACTAGCCATACCAACACATAAGACATCATCGTATTCATCATCATACACAATCTCGCTCTCGCGCTTGTAGAAACCATACCCAGTGACATCAGAGACTGTCGGAATTTAGCAGCGTTCAAAAGCAAACTTATTAAGCATTTTCTTACTGCGTAGAGTAAGTTTAATTTTTACTTAATTAATATAAAAAAAATTTCTCTCTTCGTAACTTTTACAATAAACTGTCTAGCTTTTGTTAATCAGTTAATGTTTTAGTACTATGATTTTTGTTGTATTTATAAATTTAATATTAATTGTAATTATAATTATAATTGTATCCTTAATATCCACTGATAGAGGGGAAGAGAAGGCCTGATGGCCTTATCTCTGCCAGGTTAAATAAATAATAAAATTAAATAAGTAAGTAAATAAATGAGTAAGTAACTAAGTAAATAAATAAATAACTAAATAAATAAGTGAATAAGTAGGTAATTAAATACGTAAGTAACTAAGTAAATAAGAATGTAACTAAATAAATAAATAACTAAATAAATAAATAACTAAGTAAATAAATAAATAATAAATAATAAAATTATAATAAATAAATAATATTTCTTCACACATATATTTTTGGGTATTCCACCGTGTCTTAGAATTTAACATGTCAAAGGTTTCGGGACTACATACATACAGGTTCCCTCATCAGGGTTATGCTTAGCTATTCAAAACAGCTACAACTGTTCTTTTATTTATTTTAGTAGCTTATTTTACGACTCTTTATCAACATCTTAGGTTACTTAGCGTCTGAATGAGATGAAGATGACAATGCCGGTGAAATGAGTCCGGGATCCAGCACCGAAAGTTACCCAGCATTTGCCCGGAAAAAACCTTAACCAGGTTCGATGAAAGAGTAATGGAACGGAGAAAAATTCTCTCCGGCGCCGGGATTTGAACCCGGGTTTTCAGCTCTACGTGCTGACTCTTTATCCACTAAGCCACACCGGATTCCACCCCGGCGTCGGAAGAATCGTCTCAGTTTTAAGTTCCAACTCTTGGGTTCCCTCTAGTGGCCGCCCTCTGCACTACGTCATAGATATCTATGAACCTAGGACCGTTCCATTACTCTTTCATCGTATGATGACGCAGAATATCTGCATGGAAATATCATATGTACTTCGGTACATTATAATAATATATATGATATGCGTAAATCACTTCGTGATTTAAGACGGCGCTTATTCCGTCGGATCCCGGCCAACCAGTCACTCATTACGAGTGCACCTCAGCACATATGTGGACTTCGGTCCTAGGTTCATAGATATCTATGACGTAGTGCAGAGGGAGGCCACAAGAGGGAACCCAAGAGCTGGAACTTAAAACTGAGACGATTCTTCCGACGCCGGGGTGGAATCCGGTGTGGCTTAGTGGATAAAGCGTCAGCACGTAGAGCTGAAAACCCGGGTTCAATTCCCGGCGCCGGAGAGAATTTTTCTCCGTTCCATTATTCTTTCATCGTATGATGACGCAGAATATCTGCATGGAAATATCATATGTACTTCGGTACATTATAATAATATATACTTAACCAGGTAACTTGCCCCGACCGGGAATCGAATCCGGCCACCTGGTTTCACGGCTAGACGCGGTAACAGTTACTCCACAGGTGTGTACGCTGCGACTATTCCATATATGGGTACATGTAGTTCAGAAAAATTGGAAATATGTGTCAGGAGATAGTGAAATACCTAGTCTACTTCTGAATACAATCGTAATTGAAACCTAAAAAGTGATATGAACACTTCTTTTACGTTATCTCACACTCAAATGCCTACGTAACACAAACTTACTCAAAGCCTCAGACGCACTAAATACGTAGCCCTATTGCTTGTCACCATAGCAACTATTCCCGTGGGCTTTGTGTAACCGGACTAGGTGCAAGCGAGTATTTCCATCAGAGGGGGCGTTGATATACGGTGGCTCTAAGGAACGGTGTTGGAGACGCTCAGGAACGCGAGGCAAGAAATAAAACTACCCGTGTTGTCTGACAGTACTGGGAGCTTCCAATTTATCTTACTGGAAGGGTGACTGCCAATGAGGGAATAAATAGCAACTCCAGCTAGTTCAATTCTATTTTCAAGTGAATACTTAGCAACTGTCTAAATATTACGGATCCACGATAGAACAACATACTATCACGATCTCTTGTCTTGTCTACAGAGTGTGATAAGTCATAATTTTTATATATATAAATAGCAATTCAAGCAAGTGTAACTTCTTTATAAGGACTATTACAACATAATTACCGTATTTTCTCGAATACCCCGCGCCCTCGAATAAACCGCGCACTCCACTTTTAACAGAAAAAAAAGTGTTCAAGGAAAATTTAAAAAACAATTAAACACAAATACATTTGAGTTGACAAATTTTGTCCTCAAACCAATCCTATGTGCACGCACTGCACGCATATCAGTTACCTTGCTTAATCGCCTGTTCACAAAATATCCTGCAACATTAATAGCACACGTGAGTAAATTAACTCCTTTATTTTGTATGGTACTGCGTGGTTTTCATGTTCCTTCTATTACTTACTTACAAATGGCTTTCAAGGAACCCGCAGGTTCATTGCCGCCCTCATATAAGCCCGCCATCGGTCCCTATCATGTGCAAGATTAATCCAGTCTCTATCATCATATCCCACCTCCCTCAAATCCATTTTCATATTATCCTCCCATCTACGTCTCGGCCTCCCCAAAGGTTTTTTTTTCCCTCCGGTCTCCCAACTAACACTCTATAGGCCTATGCATTTCTGGATTCACCCATATGTGCTACATGCCTTGCCATTGCCTATTAATTGTTTGACTGAAAATATCATCATCATCCTTAGCTCGACAACCCATCATGGGTCCTGGCTGTTCATAGGAGTTTCTGCCATTCATCCCTATTTCTAGCAACACTCATCCAGTTTTTAACTCCAATAGTTCTGGCATCCTCCCTGATGCCATCCTCCCATCTGACCTTTGGTCTACTCTTCGTCTACTTCCCCCTGGTTCATATCGGAGGACTCTGATGGCTGGTCTCGAGTCCCCTAATATCATTATATGACCAGCCCACCTCAGGCTTCCCATTTTTATAAAAGATGTTATATTGGGTTCACTGAAGAGTTCATATAATTCATGATTATACCGGGCTCTCCATTCGTTATCTACATTCACTGGCCCAAAGATCGACCTTAAAACCTTCCGTTCAAAAATGTTTAATCTATGTATACTCTATTCCAGATGTGTTGGGAATGCAAGTAAACAGAGGCAGACAGAGACAAAAAGCGCGGTTCACAAGCTGCCAAACTCACTTTGCGAAATTATTAATGAACATTGTCTGGAATATTAATAGACAGTAAAATAATATAATAGAGGGACCAAGGTTCGAAACTGAGCTGCAGCACCATCAGATAGATGGAAAATAATGTACTCCTTATCGCAGCCTTTGTAAAATCATCGGTTGTATTTAATATAATTTTTTTTTTTTTTTTGACTTGGCCCGTAGATCGATATTCATTTAATATTCTATACACACTGTTCTTCCCTACTCCCAAAGTTGAACACACTTTTGAAACTACGTCTGTATCAGGATTATCTTTCACAAGAGTCTTATACACATTTATGATCTGTATTTTTTCTCTCGTATGAAACCCTTGCCCCCGCTTGTGCTTCTTGACTGGCGAATGTCCAGAACAACCTGGTTGAGAATCGTCATTCACGTCAGCACTCTACATTCAGTTATGCACAACACACTATATAAAACTAATCTGTACTTCGCAATATTGCAGTTCAATGCCTAACGCAAATCAATGACACTTGTACACGTTGTTGTTAAAATAACAATAACAGTGAACGTTTATTTTACTCAATCTATTACAGCGTCGAAACACAACCGCTGGAAAGACAAGCGAGTTACAGTGAATCATGCTCTACTCTTATCTCCCGCTTGACAGCCAATGGCGTGGCGACATTCAGTTGAAGGTCACGTAATGTCTTGTGACTCTCTCTCCCAGGACATCTGGAATGAACTGTATATCCTTTTTAGTCAATGTCCAGGCTTCTGAAGCATAAGTTAGGACTGGTCTTATCAAGGTTTTATATACCCTAATTTTGCTTTGGGAGTTAATATTTTAGATCTAATATGTCTCACGAGACCATAGTAGCCACTGCAAATATATTTCGATATAATAATGGCGGCGTGTAACGTATGTTCTCTTGCAGCCATGATCCAAGCTGTAACAACAGTTGATGAAACGTCTCTTCCGTTAAGTTTACTGTTAAACTGCCCTAACGCCAAGTTAAATATTTAACAAGGGTTGGTGAAACTGGGCCTTAGGTTACTAAAATCTATTGAAAGTCTTGAAAGTAATTTTTTAAGCCACATGGTATAAATCACAAAATTATAATTTAAAAAATTCATAATTCCGAGAACATCTTATATAGACAACATTCTTTTCTTCTACATCAAACAGCTATATACATACATCAATCATGTAACATTTAATGAAAATAGGGCTTAAGGACATGAAGGTTTATGTAACCCCTAAAATGGCTTAAAGAATAGAGGGAACAGAATAACAATACAATGCAAATGACAAAGGATAAAAGCCTATCCAATGAACCAGTCGTAGACCAAAAGTTCAATAAAAAAAAACCTTACAAATATCACCTCGAATTGGATCCAAGTCAGACTGAGTCACCATTAGATAATGTAGAATGTTTCGCCCCATTGTCTGGCAATTACAGATTGCAAATACGTACTATAATCCCTACAAAGTCTGATGAGATATGCACGGCATTACCCGTGGTGAATACACGATGTAACCAAGTCAATACAACGTGCCCGAGATTCGAAACACTGAATTCAGCCCACGAAACCACTTGCTGAGTAGGATGCAAATGATACAGAGAATACCAAACGTGTCTGCCATTATTATGTCAACTTCTTGGCTAGAAGGTAAGTTCCGGGAGCGGAATTACCTCACCAAACTGGGACAATACTCCCTGTCGAAAGAAGGCTTGAAACTACTTCCGTGTTTCCAAAGCTGTACGCCGATGGCTGTATAGAAACTACAAATCAGTTTGAATGTAGCCGTCCTCTTTGTATAACGTTAGTCATATTTGGGTTAAGTTAACAGGGCTCAAGCCACAGTCGCATTTTGCTACTCGACTTCTAAAAATGCAACAAACTTTTAATGTAAATGTCCAAAAATGCGGCAACCACATTGGACTGCAGAAACGAAGATGGTAATGGAGAAAATGAAATCAGAGATGTGTTTGAACTAATCTGAATTTAAATGAAACGTTACTGGCATGGACAGTGTTCAAAAAATTATTGAACAGTAGATATTCAGGAATGGATTTCAAAGAATTGGTGCAATTCATGTAAGTTTAGTGAACAATTTCTTCTAATTGTTTTATATAATTCCATCGCATTCTGTAAATTGTGAGCGAGGATTTAGTTGCTTGAATCTTGTAAAAACTGGAATTAGAAACCGCCTTTCAGTAAAAAGAGTTAGCACTCTGCTAACAATAAATCTTGTAGAGCCTACTAGTAAAGAATTTCAATGGTTAGAGTGCCCATAAAATAACGTACAGCATTTTAATGTGATGTAAATTCAGCAGTAATTGATTCTAAACATACCTACGTCTAATGATTTACTTACATAAGTATATGTAGTGTGTGGTAAGATTGATTGAAAGTAATATAACTCCAAGAAACAAATTACATAATTTTTTGTTTCTGCATACTTTATTAATTTTATCTCTTTATGTAACCTATAATATTGCACAAGATTTTCGTAATTTGCACAAATATAATTTTTTATTTCTGCATTTTTGCGACAATTTATTTTCTAGCTTAAACCCTGGTTAAGTATTACTTGCAGACAATAATTTCGGTTTCTTTAGTTTCTATCCATGAAGGATTCACATACTAATATGCACGACAATAAGAAAGAGCACATGGAAATGGAAGAAAAGCTGTAAGGATTGTCAGTCAAAATATAATTTACGATATCAACCATGTCATTCTTTGTTTCTGAGGCTTCATCAAAGTTTGCAGGGAAGAGCAAGTCTGAAACCAAACTTCAGAATGATGGTCCTCAGTTCGATGCTAGCTGACTACAATTTCTAAACATATTAAAGTTTGTAACTGCCAAAGGAATGTTTCTAGATATGGATTCCTATAATAAAAATGTTCATATTGGTTATACCTGTCACCAAAACAAATTGTAACATAGTTAATGAAACATTTCTATAATGTAGATTCACTCCAGGTTACATCCTATTACTACTTTCTCATAACACAAATAGCATGTGCGCGGCTTCAGGTATACAGAATATTGTCCACGGGAACGGATAGATTCCATTGTAACACATTTTTGGACATCGTTACCAAGGGATAGGCGACCTAGCGAATATCAAGACACAGTTCAAAGTCAAAACGTTGGACTTTTTGTCACAATAATATCAACACCAATCATCACTGTTATCTGGTGTTTGCAACGAATATGAAATATTGCCACGATATGATGAAACAACACTCTCAGAATATTAGTTGATTACTCATTTTAAAATTGTCTCATTTTGAGCGTTCTTCTATGTCTGGGAAATACCGACATATATGGGGTATATTATTGCAAGCGTCGTTAAATAAAACATAACATTTAAGAGCAGCCTATATCTCAGATTCTTTTAAAATTTACCAGTGCAGTAGTTTGCAAGAAGAGTTTCGATGTCATGATTTTGAAAAATACTTCTGTAATAATAATAACAATAATAATAATAATAATAATAATAATAATAACGCCGTGCCGTAGGCATCCTGCCAAGGATCCGCGTTATGGAATGCGCGGGGGTTCGAGTCCTTATGGGGGAAGAAATTTTCTCATGAAATTTCGGCCAGTGTATGGAACCGGTGCCCTTCAAGCATCGTGATGCACTTGGGGAGATACGATAGGTAGCGAAATACGGTTACTAAAGCCAGCTGTAACGGCTGGGGGGATCATCGTGCTAACCACACGATACCTCCATTCCGGTTGGATGATCGTCCACCTCTGTTTCGTCTTGTGAATGTGAGACCAGCAATCGGCTTGTCGGTCTGGCCCTTTAAAGGACTGTAGCGCCATGGATTATTATTATTATTATTATTATTATTATTATTATTATTATTACGTATATTAGTAGATGTAGTAGCAGTGGTAGTTATAGTAGCACCAGTGATAAAAGCAGCATAGGCAGTGGGACTAGTAACAAGTAGCAGTAGCAGTAAGTAGTAGTACTAGTAGTAGTAGTAGTAATAGTAGTAGTAGTAGTAGTAATACATAAATCGACCGCCCAGTTGAAAAGGGGAACAACTCAAAATTCAAAGTTTTGAGAAATCTGCATTTTAAAGCTTTATATCACTGTAAAAAATTAAAGGATCGTTGAAATAACGCCAAATTCTGTTGATGATGTTTATGTATAAGTTTCAAATGGACGGAGTTTCGCAATAACAGACCAACCGACAATTTGAAAAAAAAATCAGATATTTGCACAAATCTGTTTATGGCAGGCTAATTTTACTCGGAAAAAATCAAGAACACGATATCTGAATTTTTCTGCTATTTATAAGCAAAAATTCGTTTATTGCATAACATTCATTTACTGTATTTATTTTGCTTTTAAATATTACTTCAACTGTTACTCTCTTATTAAAAGCCCATTAGCCTTTTTTTGGTATTACTGTATTTGTGCTATTATTTTAACAGTATGAATGTTATAATACCTCTTGAATAAAAAGCTTGATAACAAAAAACAAATTTATTTCGATGGCCAATATCTCGAAACAGAGCCACCGGTGTGGCTCAGTCGGTTAAGGCGCTTGCCTGCCGGTCTGAATTTGAGTTCGGGCGCGGGTTCGATCCCCGCTTGGGCTGATTACCTGGTTGGGTTCTTCCCGAGTTTTTCCCCAACCGTAATATGAATGAAAGGTAATCTATGGCGGATCATCGGCCTCATCTCGCCAAATATCATCTCACCATCACCAATATCGTCGACGCTAAATAACCTAGTAGTTGATACAACGTCGTTAAATAACCAACTAAAATAAAAATAAAAAATCTCGAAACAGGTTTTTGGCGCTTAGTCTATTATTGCGTAACTCCGTCCAAATTAGAGTGCATTAATTGGATTTTTCAAAGCAACATGAAGCTTTGAAATTCATATTTCTGAAAACTCAAAATTTGGGTTGTTTTCCTTTTGAATTGGACCGCCGAAATGTGAACGACAGGGAAGGGATGTTTGTTCACTTATCAGACGTGTTCAAACCAGTGAAATCTGCTTTTAATTTCAGCAATAATCTGTGACGTTTGTGTTTGTGAATAAGTTAATCTTAGTTTCGGATGCAATATGCAATCCGACGTATCAATATCAGAGCATTACGGTGGTCTTGCAGCCTCTGTAACTGGTAAGTGTTGTTAAATAAGGAATCCTCTAGAGCATGTGTCGTGTGAACAAATTGGTCTGGAACTGCTGTATAATTTATCCAATTGGGCAGCACTTGACAAATCTGTCACTGCCATGTTAACTACTAATTGAACCCAATAATGAGAGAAGCTTCCGGGAATAAATAAACGAATGCACAATACATCACAGCAGGTCGATAGAGCACAGCTCGCCCGCCTCCGTCATTCCGACGCAGGTCCTGTAAACCTCCAACATACTGTACTTAATAATGTGTCTTTCTATCAAGGGCTTCAGGGCCTATTTTCAGCCCGTTCTATGGCAGTTTTGACCACATAATAGTGCTCACAGTTTCACTGATGCGTGGAAGTCATGGTAGTGAGTTCGTATCTCGATTACAGCTTAAATACAGTCTCATCCGTTTGGGTACGGATCATATTAATTTATCAACAGTAATCTCACTAGAGGTTTTGATTTATCTAGAGAAAAACTCGAGTGGGATTTAATTGACTATTACACGATTAGAAGAAAGTATATAAAGATTAGAAGTAACGAAGTACTCCAATACAATAAAATATTAATTGACTTACGAAAACACAAAACTAATTTGTACCATCTTAACATTATAAATATCACGCTGGTAGATGACAATAGTGTGTTATGATTAGCTCTTTTCTTATCAGTTGTGCCAACTATGGAATCTTCATTGAACTCTGTGGACAGTTACTGGTCAAGAAGGCTTTGTTGATTCAGTTTCATTTTTATTTGCATTCCACTTCAATTATCCCGATCCCAGTAATCAACGTCACTTGACAGATGATTTTCAATAAATCTTAGTATTAAACAATCTCTGATACGTGATTATTCATAATATCATATAGCAGAAGCTATAACATAACCTAAATAATATAAACGAGTGTTAGAAAAGCCTTAATTAGGGAAGATGAAATAAACAAGAAACATTTTAATTAACGACGATGAAATAAAAAATAAACATGAATAATTTTAAAAGAAACCATTATTGAAAGTAGGTACAATTTTCAAATTTGTATGTTTTAGTGGTTGGTGGTTCAGTTGATGTTATATTGGACGTGTGCGTAAAAAGAAGTGGAACTCGTTGATGTACATGGTGTATCCCTCAACTTATTCAGGATTTCCGAATGGTGCTCTTCATTTATTTTTAAATAGGGTTTCAGGGAAGAAGCATAGTTATGACCAGTAATCTTTATTAATTCTTGTTCTTGAATGGTAATGTGAGTCATATTTGAAAATGCTGTGCATCGACTGGAGTGGTTTGTAATTTTCTGTTTTTTGACGTCCAGATCAGTGCAGTTTGAAATGTTGGCAAACAAAGAAACAAATGCTAGGGTAGTGATAAAAATAAACAAATGCTAGGGACGCGATAAAATTGTGAGATAAGCAGCCATGATAGGTTAAAAGACGTGTTTTCGTACCGTTTTATTGGTCAAAAGTAGTGTGACATAGTAAAAGTGTAATAGTCATTATAAAGCTATTATGATAGTAGGAAAAATTTCTTGCCGGTTATATTATGATTAAAAGATGGGAGTTTCCATATCTTATGACAATCAACAGTACATAATATGAAAGGACAAACGAAAATCGTAGATGATTAAAATGGCTACTACAAATCAACAGCGGGCACAATGTGTTCTTTGGTATACTAAATTTGAGTGTGTTAAAAGAGTTCAAAGGGAATTTCGACTTGAGTACGGTGTGTGTAATGTACCTAAATATGATTCCATAATCTTGTGGTATCGAACATTTGTAGAAGCAGGTTCTGTGTTGAAGAAAATTGCAGAAGGCCTCAGGTGAAACCCAGTACGAGAAGCAGCTATCTCTTGGTTTGGTCCCCAAACTCCCCAGATCTAACCCCTCCTGACTTCTTCGTGTAGGGTTTTATTAAAGATATTGTCTATTCACAGAAACCCAGGAATATTGATATAACAACGGAAATGGGCTGAATTGCATCACTGTTATGAGTTGTGCAGGGTGCGCAATGGGGGTCATGTTGAGCTCTGAGGAATCTCCCATCTTTCAGTGTTGTATGCACAAAGTTTCAACAAATGAAGCTCAGTAGTAAATTTTTTACGGTGTTTTTATTTTATCCATACCCAAACGGATCACCCTGCATTTTCCTTTGTCAAAGTGAAGACCTGGAATTTCGATGCCACTAATTTAAATATTGTAAAATAAAATAAAACAGTAGAAATGTTGCGAGAATATGGTTGTAGCATAAGGTGTATGTGAATATATCAAGCATTAGAACTACCTATTTTTGTTTTAATTTTACTACATTAATCCCGTGGTTCCAAGAAAAATATCATGTCCATTAAGTAATAATAATAATAATAATAATAATAATAATAATAATAATAGTAATAATAATAATGGTTTATTTTAACTGGCAGAGTTAAGGCCATTCGGCCTTAATACTGTGACAGCGACGTGAGATTCGAACTCACGACCAGCGTCCCGCATGAGAGAAGATCGCGCGGAGCACTTTGGGATGGCGCGCGGCGGAGAGGGGAAAGGGCCAACGCGGCGAGAGAGTGGAGAGAGAGTGCGCGCGCATCTGGTGCTGGTAGAGAGGAGAGGGCTCTGGATTTTTCTGGAGTGCCATCTCTAGAGACGCGTGGAACTTTCGAGGCTACGTCGCTGTAGTTATAAATTAAGGACGCGAAGGAACGACAGCAGTTTTCAGTTATTCAGTCAGTGAGTAAGCCAGAGCAAGCAAGCCAGACTTGTGTGCCGGAGTTCGACTCGAGTGTGCGTCCGCATCTGCGTCAGCATCCGAAGGCCTGAGTTCGAGTGCAGTGGACCGCAGTTGGAGGGACCTGAGTTCGAGTGCAGTGGACCGCAGTTGGAGGGACCTGAGTTCGAGTACAGTGAACTGTCTCTGAAGGTCTGTAATTCGAGATACTGTGAACTCGAGTGACTGAGATAGAAGAACTGTGAACTGAGAACTGATAGTTCTGATTTGTAAATAGTGCTTTGTAAATATTAGTTAAGATTAACAGTTCATTGTTGTTCGTACTAGTCCAAGTAAATTGTCATTGTCGTCGGTGGAGTGATATAACGAATACTGTGTTGAGTGAAAATCCAATTGTTGACGAGAGCGTTTAAGGCGAATTGTAGAAAGGAATTATTGTTGTGAGGAATAAATTACATTGTTGTTACTAATAAAATTCACAATACAATGACAATAGTTCTTTTCATCTTCACAACACCAATAAAATAATTATGTAATAATAATAATAATAATAGTAATAATATAATAATAATAATAATAGTAATATTTTAATAATAATAATAATAATAGTAATGATAGTCATACCTAAATTAAATTAAATTATTAAACTTGATCACAATAATTATAACTTCAATTTGACTGCGCCCGTAAGATATCGTTTAGCCTTTTCTTGAAAGTGGTTATTGTCTGGCAGCCCCTAATCTTCTGAGGTAGAGAATTCCATTCACGGGGGACTGAGACAGTAAAAGAGGATGAATAGTGGGATGTTCTATGGGCAGGAATTGTGTCTCCTGTGACCTGGTGTTTAGATTGTGATTGGAGGATAAGTAGTTAAACCGGGAACGAAGATAATTTGGAGTAGGAGTGTGGAGAACTCGAAACAGAAGAGGCAGCGAATGAAGTGTTCTACGATTACTAAGTTGCAGCCAGGATAAAGATTTGAACGAGGGTGTAATGTGGTCAAATTTGTGATCATTGCTGATGAATCTGACACACATATTGTGCACACGCTGCAGCTTGGTCGAAAGGTCAGTTGTCAAGTCTGTAAGTATTACATCGCAATAGTCAAACAGTGGTAGTACGAGGGTTTGAACTAAAGTCTGTTTTAATTCCGGCGGAAGGAATTTTCTGAAAGGGTTAAGAGAATGCATGGTATAACACACTCTCTTGGATATTTCCTTTATTTGGCATTCCCAATTTAAATTTTCGTCCAAGAAAATGCCGAGGTTTCTGACGACGGAATGGTACGGAATAGTGGCATTATTTACTGTAATAATTGGGATATGTCTGTTGTCCATTGTGTTCAGTAGTCTCTTATGTCCAATTATTATAGCTTGTGACTTACTAGCATTTAACCTAAGTCCGAACTTTTTCGTCCATGAAGAAACTTGATTCAAGTCATGATTAGTAATGGGACATAAAAAATAATATCATGTACTGTAAATAAGATCCTCCTTGGTAAAGTTATTTCCTTCATAAGACTTGGATGTGAAGCTAGAATCAAAAAAAAAAATAATAACAGATATCAGCATTCTTGGAGATTTAACTAGTATATCACATGTCAGTGTCGTCATTCCGCACCAGAAAGCAGGTTTTCATGGTGCCGTGCTTCCAATCAGAGCCATTTATTTCTACCACTACCCTCTGGCGGTGAAGTAAATCTAATGACTGCCGGACATTCTGTTCCGACGGCTTTAGATCACTAATTTACAAAATTAATTAAAACTTAATTGAAGCAAATCCATTACTGAAGTATTCACAGTGGGTCATGACAGGACAATCATCGCGTTTTGGCTGAATTATGGAAAATTTTGTTTGCCAATAATTTACACCACATATTTTTCAAAAGACAAATTATCGAGTAATAAATATTGCAGGCATCCTCTTCTCCTCTTCGTCCATCTATCACAATAATAGTTTATTAGCTGATGGATTGGAATGAAAGAGGATCTGTGTTTGAACCTATGGCGATTCCCTGTGAATGAAGATGGGCATTATATAGAGCAGCGTTTCTCAAACTTTTTCGAAGTGGAGACCACTTTTTAAAGTCAGAATAGTTCCGCGGACCACCCTACTCTTGTTCCCTTCGAAAGCCAACTTATCACTTTCGTGGCATATTTTAATACCAGTATACTTATATTTTAAAATTGAATTAAGGTTCGGTACTTTGATCCTCTGATATGAATTCGGGTGGTCCCTGGCTGGGTTACAGGCGCGGCGCCAGATGTGCAGGGAAAAGATGTCGAGAAGCACAACATATATAGTGCTTTAAATCCCTCTTTTGTTGCTCAGAGTGGAGTGGGAAGTCGATAGACGGGTAAGGTAATAAATTTTATAAAACGTCTGTATTGGGAGAAAGAGTGAAATTCGATTGCCATGTCTCATTTCCAAACTCTGAGATTTTAAGTTATAGTGTGATACGCAATTCGTTCGAATTTTATTTTTTTCTGCCTTTTTTGAAGGACCACAAGGGCAGACCTCGAGGACCACAGGTGGTCCGCGGACCATGGTTTGAGAAACGCTGATATAGGGTGAAACTTAAGTCATAAATTTCAAGGGGTTATTCTTTGAGATATTTCAAACTGAAAAGTTACATAAAATACTCATATTGATTACGTTTCTAGAATACACGTTTTAAATCAAACATTAATCGTAGTTTAGGAAAACTATTTCCGAAATTCCCAATATCGTCAATCACTTCATTGTGGTCACTTAAATTTATAGAAATTTGGTCCAAACAGATGTAAATTTTCGTTTTTAGATCAATTTTAAACTGTATGGAACCTTGACAAAGCTGTAGAATGTTACTGCCTGGAGTAAATGAATCATAATACAAATCGTCTGTACGTTTGTTAGAGCGATGGAGGAGAAAGCAAGAAATGAAAACAATTAAAATGTAAGCAAACAATTGCGTTTAATGACAACTCTGGAAATTTACTTTCTGTTATGGAAGTTTAACAGTTAAGAACTTTAGACATTGAAGTAGGAGGTATGAATTGAAATGAAATGATTAGCCTAAAAATGTCCCGTTAAGGACAAAGGCCTCCTCCTATGGAGGGAGAGCTCTATTTGTCTCACGCGGTGAGCTACTCCGCGCAACAGAATTTTTTCATGCTTGGAATTGTTCACTTAGTTCACATTCTGCGCTGTTTGATATTGTTCGCTTGTTTCTGTCGCAGTTCACTTTTCTTCTTAGGTTTTTCCAGTCTTCCCTATGTCTTCCTCTGCTTGACCAATGGCTTCCTACACGTCCACTAAAGAGTTTGGCCCATCTTCTTCTTGGTCTTCCACGTGATCTCTTGCCAATGCGGGGATCCCATAGTGTGACTTTCTGCGTCCATCTTCCGTCTCTAAGTCGTGCAACATGGCCTCCCCACTTCCATTTCGTGTCGGTGGCTTGCAGTGCTGGATCTTTAATTGCTGACATCTTTCGTAGCACTTCGTTTGGAACTCCGTCCCTCAGTGATAAGCCTAGTGCCCTTCTCAGCATCTTTCTTTGGCATATTTGGAGACTGTTACGAAGTTTGGCAGTGAAAGACCATATCTGACACCCATATAAGTAACCATTCCTAATTGGTTGAAGGAAAATTCTCCTTCCAGCTTCTCTCTGGACGATTAAATCAAAAAGAGTAAAAAGTGAACCATCTGTATTTTTTCTTAAGATTACTAACAAACAATCTACACGAAAGTGATCTACCACTTTCCCATTCAAAACACATCGGGTGAAGGAGTTCTTCACCATAACTTAAGAGATTATTGTTCATTGGACCACTGATTACAACGTTGCAAGATGTCAAAATTTACGTTTTTAAAATGCACGTTTCTGTGGAAAACTATTCAAAACGCAGTAATATAGTATCAGAACTTCGTGGACTCATCCACCAATATTAATGACGTGATTAACTCTTTAGCTGTTTTAAAGTAAATACGGAATTATTCACGAGGATTTGCCGTCCTTTACGGACGTTATTTCCGAAGACATTCTGAGCAAAAATGTCATATAAACATGGATCCCATTCTCAATATTAACAGAGTTACTTTTCGTTTTATTGGAACGCATTGCTGTGAACGCGTGATCTTGGTCAGCGTGCAGTCAGCAGCCAGCGCGAGAGCTACGGAAATCAAAGATAGCCGTATGCGGTTACGTAGAGCGACGAGTGCCGTTCACAAGCGTGCGGCCAAGTGTACTCAAGCGGACGGCGACATTTTTTAAAACGTATTGTAAACTCTCCAAGACTGTAAATTGGGATGCAAAATTGAACTGCAAATAATTAAGTCGGTGGAAGTGGTGTGATTTGTAATAATTGTTGTGATAAGTGCGTAAGAATAATGTAATTTTCTAGTTAAAAATAGAAAAAGATGTCTGTACGAAGCAACTAAGGAGTTCACAGCACATTTTCAGCTTCATAATACTTGACAATTAAAGAAATGATAACTTATGAATGGTTCATTGTCTATTAGTATTATTCTTTTGCCTTCAAACTAAAGAAAAAACGTATTTTACAAACAAATTTAAATTAGTGTAACTCTGAAAATATTGAGAATGGGAACTATGTTTATATGACTTTTTTGCTCAAAATGTCTTCAGAAATCAGCTCCGTAAAGGACGACAAATCCTCGTGAATCACCCTGTATATTAGCTTCCAGAAGCGAAAGCCAGAATGTATTACAGAACATGGTAGAAATGAAGGTGACGATGTAAATTAAAATTTAAAAAAAAGTTATGATTTCAATAGAAAATTCTCGGTTATTTTGTGTAGCATTTGGTATCACGTATCGCAACGCTTGTGAGGGGGGGGGTTACCCTAGTAGGAAATAATGGAAACATGTTAATTTCAAATAACATTTGTGCACACTCCTCAATGTGTAACAATGCTTACCGACACACTCATACGGCGTACATAAATTTAAAAGGGGTAGGGAATTATTCTTAAATTAATTGAGAGGCAAAAAAAATTAACTGTGAAATGTTCGGCAAATAATCAACGAACCACAGACGTCTAACATAATGTGAAAAAAAAAAAATGTACTATGAGTGTTTTCGAAGTATAAAAATGACACATAATTTGTGATGTGTTCCAAGCTGATAAATTCAAATGAGTGGTGACAACTGTCGAGGGTCTTCAACCTCATTTCAACTGGGATGATAGTGACTAATTAGAGGGGAAGAGAAAAAAACAGTTGAAGTGTGGTATAGATTTTAAGTGGCACCGTGCAACCGATAGATTCCCACCTGTTCTTCATTTAATTAAACGTATTGCAGCGCTGAAAATAATTGAAGGCTTCAGAACCATAGTGGGCCAAGCGCCATTTATTAAAACCGTAGAAAACAAGGGTTAAAATGAAGTTATTACCATAATTCAATGGAAACATATAGCAAGTAACATAAAGTATACACATTAACACTAAATGATACCTCATTATTCATTAAACTATGTTATTCACTTAACTTTAACCCTTGCTTTCTCCGTTTTTAATAAATGGCGCTTGGCCCACTATGGCTCTGAACCCTTCAAATATAAAATGCTACTGAAGAACACTCACATTGTGACGAGTTTGAGAACTTTGCAGAGTAGGAACGAGGTTGTCTGAAATTTCGTTAATTTGAGTTAATATTAAATTTATTTGTCGTTCTCTTCACCTCGATGATTTTGAACTATATCACTGCTGGTTGGAAATGCAGAAGTTATTGTTTTGGATGTCAGGCAGAGGAATACGAAGTTTCTAAGTCAGCGGAATGAAAGTAAGAAAATTTGGATACATCTAAGAGCATTATGGAAAGACAGTCTACATGCCACTTGAGAGAAAAGTAAGATAATAGGGGGAAAAGGATGAGTACAGGCAGATAGAACGGACGAAAGCTAAGGAGGAAGATACAAAGTTTTAATGCAGAATAAATGATGAAAAATAGAAATAATAATGACAGTAAATATAATACTGTAGCAGATGAAAGAAATAAAAAAATGAGAAAGGATTTAATATTATAAAGAAACAAGGACGGATATAAGTAACTAAAAATGAAAGAAAGAATAAGAAATAAAGAAGAAAGGAAGGATCGATTTGAAACGAATAAATAACAAGTAGAAATATCAGTAGGAATGAAGAAAAGATAGGAGAAAAGACAATAAGAAAAGAATTAATTAAGAGTAAAGGATTAAAAGAAAGAGATAACTATATTATTAATTGTCATTATTGAGTGTAAATAGTTACCACTTCCACAGGATATTTACCCATTTTCAGTGTGAATAAATACATACACATGGAATAAAAGAATAGCAAAAGTAGAGAAATGTAGAACTATTTTAAATAAATGAAAACGGGAAATACAAGAATATAACAGAATAAGAATACTAAGGAAAATAATAAAAGTAATGATTGAAATAACTATAGAACCAATGAAAGAAAATTAAGGAAATGAATATGAGACATAATTTAAGTATAGAAATTATAAAACATTATAAAATTAGAAAAAAATTATGGAAGACCAAAAAACAATAACCATAGATTACAGAAAGGAATTTGATGGAAATTTATAATTGAACTAATTAAAGTAGGTCTGCTTTGTAGAACAGACTGCAGAAAACAATGTAAAAGTTTCATGTATATTAATTCAGTAGTTTCAGAGCAAATGGAGTTCAGTTTGAAAAATATCAACTTACGGAAAACTTCGTTTATAAAAAGAGAAGGATATGTGAATTACATGCATTACCAAATTAAAAAGAGGCCATTTAAAGTCCTTACCTGTAGAGATACCACTATACCAAATTTCCCTCATTCTTACAAAGCAATCCCAGAAACAACGCAGAAAATTTTAAGAAAATCTGTGAGAAAAAATATTCAACTTGCTCATGAAGAATGTAATTAAAATCCGTGGCATTTCTTACCCTTAACACTATAGCTTCAATCACAATCACATTTTATTTTGTGTTTATAATTTTCATTCATGAACTAGCTAGAGTTGCTACGGTATTTAAAATATCAACGTTATATAATAATAGTGGCTTGTGCATCAAGTACTGCAAACTAAGTCCATAAGAAGTTCAAATAAAAATTGTCCAGTTTTATTTTCAATGAAGAATACCAGACATTTTGAGAGTTATTTGATTCCATAATAGCGAAACATACTCCCTCTGAATGCTTTTTTAAGCCAAATAGTTTTTCCTTGAACCTATTCGTCTTCAGTTCTTGAGTTTCAATGCGAAACCGCAAGTAACAATGTCAGGACGATCAGAGAGTTTGGTAATTGATAAGCACAGGAACGCCATTTTGTAGTGCTTTAGCAATAACATGTTTAGCAAAACTTCTGACTTCTGTTGAATTCATATAAAATACGATAATTTGGTCCAGGGAACATCCGTTTTTGATGCAAAGATAATTCGTTTGGCGTGTTTATTAATTGAAATTACGAAATGGCGTTCCTGTGCTTAACATTTAACCATTTTTAATAACAATATTGTTACCTTATGTAAGTTTTATAGTTTTCAGTAACATATAGGCCTATATAGCCGTTACTCAGTAAATTATAGAAATGAAGATCTAAAATAAAATATTCTTTCTCTGCGTCTACTTACTTAAAGCCCCAAAAGGTTTCACTTTCATATCATCAGTATACCATTATGTGTAGCATTAACTATAATAATATTTCATATTTAATGGTAATAATGTCATCAAACATTCCTAAGTTTTGTAGTTCTTAATATCCCATACACAGCTGTACTCGGAAAACTACAGACCAGAGAATCAGACCTGTAAATTATTTTTTATACGTTATCAAAAAATTACACAAATGAAGATCGACATATTGGCATTATGATGTGAAAGAATCTGAGTCATCTGTATTCTATATCAGCAATCCTGTAGGTCATGGCCTTCGTGTAATAGTCCATTGTTTATTGTAGTGTGTGTGTTTTGTTTTATTCTGAAATGCAATTAATTAGTTGTCAAAAATGACGAAAGATGGAGTTTGGAAAATAGGAAAATGATATAGGAAAATTGACATTTCACTGAAAGCTACTATTTTTCTGAAAAACTTTGGGTTCCAAGCTTCAAAATGAGGGGTCATTTATTAAAATCTGTTCAGCCGTTTTCCCATAATTTCCATTACCAGTTCAAATTATATATATATATATATATATATATATATATATATACAGTGCCGGAAAAATTAATAGAAACTCGGTTATTTTTTCCTCTAGATTAAGTTATACCATGTTTTAATGTGACAGGTGTTTAAAAAGTTAAACAATTTATATATTTTCTGAAAGCTTGTTTTATTTCCTTTCTAATGGTATTTAACAAATTCTTTTATGGCTGTTTATATAGCAGTCTGTGTAGCATTTGTTAATTGAAAGCAAAATACCAAAATTTTGCATTTTATGGGTTAGTGTGTATTGTGCTGCCAGATGGCAGTAAATGGCACGAAATGCTTTTGCTAGTTTTATTCATTGTCCACAGATGTTTCTGTAGTGCATACAGTGGCTAATGTCTACCTTCTGTTCCTTCTTGTCTGTTAATATTCCCTATGAATGTTCACAGGAATTTTTCTTGGTTAACTGTTGTGTTTTTGCGATTGAAAGAGTTTGATTGACAAATTCCAATTCAAAAACGTGTAAAAATATGATATAATACCGAGAAAGGCTACACAGATAGTGACATTAAGTGAATGTGGCAAAACTAATAGTGCGATAGCTCAAATTGTGGGGGTGAATAAAAGTTAAATTGGGAGATAGTTGGCTAAGTTTCGAGAGAGGGGTGCTGTTATGAGTAGTAGAACGCGAAAATGTGGCAGAAAACTGATAACTTCACCCAGATCCGACAATGCTTTGCGTCGTTTATGTTTGGAAGACAGATTTGCTAACTCGGAAGAGCTTACGGAAAATTGAAAGGAAACTTCTGGGGTTAATATTTGTTCTAGAACTGTAAGGAAAATATTGCGAAAATTTGATTTGGTGTCCAGGAAGCCAGTGAAGAAACCAATGCTCACCAAACAACGCATGAAGTGTTTACAGGGGCTAAAGAACATCAACACTGGCCAGCTGAGCAATGATGTAAAGTTCTCTTCAGTGACGAATCTAAAATCAACATTGGTGGAAATGATGGGGTTGTACAGTGTTTCGGAAGGCAAGTGAAACACCAAATCCAGCATGTACTGTAAAACTGTGAAGTTACCTACTAGTGCTATGCTTTGGGGAGTGTTTCTCATAAAATGGTGTTGGGAATATCGATGTCCTGGAATCTACCGTCAATGGAGAGAAGTACAAGAAGATTTTGGAGAATATGTTACCATCAGTAAGGGATTTGTTTGCAGGACTACCATTAATTTTCTGGACGATTCAGCACCCTGCCATCGTGAAAAAATGGTTAAAGAGTTCCTACATGATCAAGAATATGTCACAGCACTGTCTTGGCCTGGCAATTCACCAGATGTAAATCCTATTGAAAATTTGTGGATGATTTTGAAGAATAAAATATGAGTAAGGAAGCCCTGAACAAAAGTGCAATTGATTGAGGCCATTGTGAGCATCTGGTAGCATGAATGCCCATGGAAACTCTCCAGCGACTAGTAGAGTGCATGCCAAGAAGGTATCAAGAAGTTGTGAGGTCAAAAGGCTATCCCACCAAGTACTAGTGCCGAGATAAGAAACTAATCCATGAAGTGCAAAATTTTGGTCTTCTGCTTTCAATTCACAAATGCTACACAGGCTGCCATGTAAACAGACAGAAATGAAGTTGTTACATACCATTAGAAAGGAAATAAAACAAGCTTTCAGAAAATATGTATATTGTATTATTTTCTAAACACCTGTCACATTAAAACATGATATAACTTAATCCGAAGGTAAAAATAACCGAGTTGCTATTAATTTTTCCGGCACTGTATATATGTATATGTATATATATATATATATATATATATATATATATATATATATATATATAGATGTTATCATCAAAAATCTTCTCAATATCCATGAAGCAACAAATGAACGGCCGCTAAAATGTTCCCAATCCGCATTTATTTGTTCTGATCTGTGACAGTTATGCTGTGTGGCGCCATGCAGCAGTGGCTAAAAGCCGGTTGCTACGGAAACAAGTGGGATCATGGGAAAGCAAAGCTTGCCGAATAACATATCCCAGTGCCCGCTACCATATCAGCCTCGTGTTATTAATTTTGAGCCTAATGAAGTAAAAATAAAAATCTAGGATGCTACAGGCAATTCAATTTGCTTTTAGGCATGAAAATAAGGAAATGTACATGAGGAACTCTCATGATGATATCTTTATTCCAGCAATTTTGTTTCAAATTATGGGAATGATGTGTTGTTTTCAGGAATAGCACGCGAGGTATGAGAGACACTACGAAAGAATGTCCTATATTTACTTCCGCAATTTATAGAGTATAAACAACAACTGTTCTCAATGCTGAAGAGAAAACGTGCCTTGATACTTTAACGGAAATAAAAGTTTTCAACAGTCCTGGTAACGGAAAAAAAAATTACAGGACATTTAAGGAAATCTTAAAGATTGAAAGTAATGTCTATACAAGAATTAAAGGAATAAAATGTAATATGCACCTTCCTTCACATTGTAATCTCCTTTATTTGTTGGCCATGTGTATAAATAATCCCTACACTACCAAATCATACATGACCATTGTGTGGACTCTTTGCCTTTCCATTGTCCTCCTTGTATTCTCCTTGGATTCCTTGTACAGTCAACTCTGGATATAGTGAACTCGGTTATAGTGAACATTCGACTATAGTGAACCTAAATAGTTGGTCCTGACCCGCATACATTAAAAAGTACATTAATATTTCCGTTTATAGTGAAACCTCGCTTTGGTTATAGTGAACCTTGTATCCTGACAAATTCTTATTTCAAGCCAGACCTTCTTGTATTAAATTGAAAGAATATGTTGAGAACAACATTCTAAGTTTCTTACTCCTTTAGTCAAAGGTCAAAGGTAGGATTAGTGATTCCTAGACAATGAGCTGTACTGTAAATCCAGGCAACGCGTGACGTCCTTGCCTCACTCCACCGTCGAAGGGTTGACATTCTGTTCTCAGGCACGCTACTGTTATTTCTAATCCTCTACCGTCAAAGAGTTGTCTTTTGTTCTCAGAAACATTTCCATTATGACTGATAGCATCGAAACAATGGAAAATGAAATTACCTTCTTTTATTAAAAGGTGATGGACATTGTGTCCACAGCATAAACGAAGGTAAGATTTCGACGGCTTTCAAACTCCATTAACCCTCTCCCAGTTTCCATGAAGTGACCCGGGAAATTCCAAGGCTGATTACGCAGTCACACCATAACAGCGTTTGTCATTTCTACCAGATCCAGTGTTTCAACAATGAATGTACGGTATAAAAATGTCCAAGCGTAAAGTGTTTTCTTTGGAAGATAAGACGAATATTGTAAGTGACATTGAACGTGGTCTTTCGCAAGGGAACGTGGGTCGACAGCATAGTTTAAGTAAATCAACTGTGAGTAATAGTATACAGTGTAATCCATTCCACAAAAATGAAATATTTATTTTCTTGTTCACAATTTCATTCCTTTCTGTCATTTAAGGTTAGGGAAGAGACATTTCGGATATAGTGAACGAAATATGCAAGTCCGCAAAGGTTCACTATATCCGGAGTTGACTGTATTTGTCATGTTCTTCTATTTCAATACTGTCCTCGTATTCCCCACGTTCTCCCTGTCTTCCTGTTACCCTCATTGTACTTATGTTGTTTTCATTGTATAATTCTTGTTTTCCTTGTATTTCTTGGTCCTCCTTATTCTTCTTGTACTCCTTGTAGTTGTCATGTTCTTCTATTTCAATACTGTCCTCGTATTCCCCACGTTCTCCCTGTCTTCCTGTTACCCTCATTGTACTTATGTTGTTCTCATTGTATAATTCTTGTTTTCCTTGTATTTCTTGGTCCTCCTTTTATTCTTCTTGTACTCCTTGTAGTTGTCATGTTCTTCTATTTCAATACTGTCCTCGTATTCCCCACGTTCTCCCTGTCTTCCTGTTACCCTCATTGTACTTATGTTGTTCTCATTGTATAATTCTTGTTTTCCTTGTATTTCTTGGTCCTCCTTTTATTCTTCTTGTACTCCTTGTAGTTGTCATGTTCTTCTATTTCAATACTGTCCTCGTATTCCCCACGTTCTCCCTGTCTTCCTGTTACCCTCATTGTACTTATGTTGTTCTCATTGTATAATTATTTTTTCCTTGTATTTTTTGGTCCTCCTTGTATTCCTCTTGTACTCCTTGTATTTCTCACGTTCTTCTATTTCAATACTGTCTTCGTATTCCCCGCGTTCTCCCTGCCTTTCTGTTACCCTATTGTACTTATCTTGTCGTCATTGTATAACTCTTGTTTTCCTTGTACTTGTTCTCCTTGTATTCCCCTTGTATCCCTTCTATTTATCATGTTCTTGTATTTCAATATTGTCCTCGTTCCCCACGTTCTCCCTGTCTTCCCATTATACTTATTTTACTTATATTGTTCCAATTATACAACTTTTGTTTGCCTTGTATTTTCCTGTTCTCCTGTATTCCCCTTATACTCCTTGCCTTCCCCTTGTTCTCCTTCTCTTGCTTTTGTTCTCTCTGTCTCCCGCTTATTTTTTTTGTCTTCTGTTTATTCTCGTCTTCCTTTTGTTCCCCTGTGTTTCCCCTTTTCTCCACTTCTCTTTGTGTGGTCCTTGTTTCCCTTGTATTCCCTTTGAACTCCTTGTATTACCTCTTTTCCTACTAGTATTCTCCTTAATCTACTGGTATTACCCTTGTGTAATCACATCCTTAGCAAGTTTTATGTAAAGATATGCAACATAGTATAGCTATACACCTGTCAATGTTTTTACATTAAATTGAAGAAACTAAATTTGTACCATCTCACGGCAGCTTGAGTTCGCTTGAAAGAATGACTTAGTTTTAACTCAAAATGATTATATTCCCGTATAAATTGATAAGCAAGTACACTGCATAAAATCTGTGTTGTTCGGGTAAAGGGGTATAAGTCATTTTTTTGTCCAGGTGGAATTTTTGTTCCCCAGATGAACACACAAGTTAAATTATACAAGTGGGTGTGCAAAAATCAAAGAATACTAGCAGTTGGTGTGTTTTATTTGTGCAGAAAATTATTTGCAATAAGGATTCCAAGTTTAATTTTCATTTATCTCCGAACTCATTTTTATGACTTATCTCCCTTTACCCAAACACCACAGAAATGTTCTTGCTATAGTTTAGGATAAGTAGCTGTAGACAAAATGACAGAGAGAGATGATTCGCATGTTCCATTTTTTCGGTACTAGACGTTCTTAAACAAGTGTGTTAAGAGTGAAAATAACTTATTTTAAATAAAAAACGTTAAAAAAATCAAATTAATACTACAGTTACATGCTCTGTAATAATCTTGTAATTTAAAGTATTTGGCTTGCGGTTTGACTCGCTCCGCTATAAAACTTGCCAATTTTATGTGTCCTTATTCCACTTCGCCGTATATTAACCTCATATATTTCAATTATCCATGTGATAATATATATTTTTTATTCTATATCCCAAGTCCCAAGTTAATTAATTAAAAATATTACACAGGAAATAATACAGAGGCTAAAATTTAATTAAATTTAGAACTGACGATATTCACTTGGGGCCTGGAATACCAAATAATTCATACTGACAAATGGGAAACAAAAAAAATAACAAAATAACTTTCTGTCGACGTTCATTTATATCGAATGGCTCCGAATTAGAATTGATTATGAATTAACCCTCATCAGAGTGAAGTAATGTCTCCCGCATTTGACAGCTCGGTGAAATGGGGCAGCTTTTTCTACCCAATTGACATGTTACCTGGAGGGAACAGAAAGCAATTATCAATGTCTATGGCAACCGACTGCAGGTGACGTCATTCTTTAAAGCACTGGGATTAGCGGACCATACCATATCAGTAAGAAGAGGCTGATGTGACGTATTATTGCCGCAAGGTACATCCATCACAGTGACAGTTCACGATAAAGGCATATGAACAGCAGTCCCATTGATATAGATACTGGATATATTTGGTCCACCCAATCTCCTTTAGGACGTCCTAAACTTTTTTTAACGATCTATCTCTAATTTAAATATATGAGATATAAAAACCTCTGATTGAGGTTCTGCCTGATAAGTACATCTATTATCAGGCAGTACACCTCACTTGACGTGTTGTTGCTGATTGAAGGTTCATTACAGAGGTAAAATGCCTCAGGTAGGACGCTCAAACATGTAATATTGCAGGGCATAGTTGAGGATAATATTTTCACTGTCAATATATAGGGTGATTCACAAGAAAAGTTAAATAATTTAGGATACGATATCTTAGGTCATTTTGAGTGAGAGTGTTCATATGAACATTGGTCCGTTTTCGAACGATGGCGGAGACAAGGTCACCGATCGCAATGAATGACGTAACATTGGAATCTGCATTGTGAGCGATGTATCGGGTCAATATCCACGTAGGAGACATCCGACCCATACCATCTTTCCACGACTGTTCCAAAGGTTAAGGGAAGGAGGGCACGTGGCGCCAAATTACAATTTCATTTCCACACAACTATTTTTGCTTACAACTTTCGACTCAATCATTTCCGGATCAATGTTCTTGATCTCAAATTGATACATGTGTCCTTCCTCATCATCCTTGAAAGTTGGTAACACCAATTCGGAAACACTCTGTATACCCAATGTGTCTTTAACTTCAGTATTTAGGTAGCTGGAATACGGAGCCTATTTATTATTATTAGACTTCGTTGAATTGCCACACGCAGCATGCAATCAGGTTGCCGATGTACGGTAGTATAGAGTAGGTGAGCGACCTCCCGGTCTCGTAGTATAAGCAGTTCATGTTAAGAGTTGTGACCGGTCCAAATAGATAGAGCACTTATTTTTGCATTACTGTAGCTGGAATAGTCAAAGCTGAACATTTGTTCAGTGTAGACAAGAATTCAATCAAACATACTACAATGAGTGTGTTGCTGATGCAAACAATTGCCCCTGGAATATCCTTACCCCCGCAGCCAGTCTTGACCCGTTGGAAAACGTGGTTGGATGCTGTTAATTATTATGTAAAATAATGGAGGTAATTGATGCATTGGATAGCACAGACAGTTCCGCTGTTGCAGCTGTAAAATCATTGCCTTCTGAACAGCTATTGGAAGATATTCTGTTCATTGATTCTAATTTTAAAATCGTGTCCAAAAGCATCACCCTGTTAGAATCGTCTAATCTACAACTCTCAGAAGCCCTTAATATAGTGTATAAAGTATCACAAACCGTTATCCAAAATAACAATTCACTAATTTCAGAAAAAGTGAAATGTAAGTTGAGAAACATTATTGCTAATAATTCTGCCTATTCACAACTTCGTATTATAAATTATGTACTATCAGGTCACGACAAGACATCTGAAGTTGGTGTACTAAAAAGTAGTGACTTTCCGTTCTTCAAATATGCACGTATTACATCGTGTGTTGTTCAACGTACATTTTCCCAATATAAAAACTCTTTAAGTGACCATCGGAGTAGGTTACTTTGCAGTCGCTCAAAATGTACGTACCTCTTCACTGCAATGCACATATTCAAGGATGATGTGAGTATATTACATTAAATTTTAAGAGTTAATATATCTCACTACAAAATAATTGTGTATTTACATGTTTAGACGTTTCCTACTTCAATGATCATTCATTATATTTCTAGAATGCAGGATACAGGTTTTATTGTAACCGCAGTATACTGCTTAGTGTTTACTCCATCCGTTGCACGTCCCCCTCTCATACAGTCTATACCGCGTGCGTAGTAAACCTTACGATTCTCGTGGCAATTCCACGAAGTCTAATTATTATATACTGAGATATAGAATAACATTTTGATACCTGTAACAACATAGAATGGGAATTGCCGACTTCCTTTACAATATAAGACGAACGGAGGCAAGGAATACATAATCAGTTTCTGTATGAAGGAGATAAATGGGACAAGTGTCAGTTGAGTTTATAAGCGAATACGCTACGATTGAGCCACAACGGAGGAATCCTTTGTTGCTGATCATAATTTGAGGGCACTGTGTTCCTATATTCAGACAGATTGAGTACAAAACACGCGTGTAAAAAGGGTACAATATTACCAGTATCAGACAACTGTAATTTCCCAGGGGATCAAACAAATGTGCCTTCCCACCTGAGCAAACAGCGCGTGACTGCAGGCAGAAGGCAATCAACGTACTTCCTTATTGCAAATGAGTAAACAATCGTCATGATTAGCATGCAAATACCGGAAGAAAGGGCCTGCAAACAGATGGGAAGCTAAGATCTGAATCTACAACGAAACGTTTGTTAGATCAAAACGGTAACAATAAAATGGTGAATAAATAATACAGCATGCAATTGAGTGTGCATTGGGATTTTGATTTTTGTTTGATATTGAATATTAAATTTGATTAGGTATCCCACTGTTAAGTAGCCGTTGTGAAACGAGCGGGCCAAGGTACAAATCTTAGTTGGGACAAGCTAGGTACCTGGTTGGGATTTCTTTCCGAAGCTTTCTTCCTCGATAATTTAAGCAGAACAAATTTTCTGGACAACTTTTCGACGTTGAACCTCGGACTCTTTTCATCTTCATTAATTATAGCTTCATTTATCATCTTTCGATGGCTTTTAATTATTTTACGACGCTTTATCAACTGCTATAATTATATATAAAGAATTAAATTCAATTCCTTACCACAATTTCAATTAACAATCCAAATACTTACACACATACTTGTGGCTTTTAAGGAAACCGGAGGTTCATTGCCGCCCTCACAAAAGCACGCCATCGGTTCCTATCCTGAGCAAGATTAATCCAGTCTCTATCATCATATCCCGCCTCCCTCAAATCCATTTTAATATTATCCTCCCATCTACGTTTCGGCCTCCCCTAAGGTATATTTCCCTCCGGTCTCCCAACTAACACTCTATATGCATTTCTGGATTAGTCTATACGTGCTACATGTCCTGTCTATCTCAAACGTCTGGATTTAATGTTCCTAATTATGTCAGGTGAAGAAAACAATGCATGCAGTATTGTGTTGTGTAACTTACTCCATTCTCCTGTAACTTCATCCCTCTTAGCCCCAAATATTTTCCTAAGCACCTTATTCTTAAATATTCTTAACCTCTGTTCCACTTTCAAAGTGAGAGTCCAAGTTTCACAACCATAAAGAACAACCGGGAATATAACTGTTTTATAAATTCTAACTTTCAGGTTTTTTGAGAGCAGACTGGATGATAAAAGCGGCTCAACCGAATAATAACAGACATTTCCCATATTTATTCTGTGCCTAATTTCCTCCCGAGTGCCGTTCATATTTTTTACTGTTGCTCCAAGATATTTGAATTTTTCCACCTCTTCAAAGGAAAAATTTTCAATTTTTATATTTCCATTTCGTACAATATTCTGGTCACGAGGCATAATCATATACTTTGCCTTTTCGGGATTTACTTCCAAATCTATCGATTTTACTTGCTTCAAGTAAAATTCCCGTATTTTCCCTAATCGTTTGTGGATTTTCTCCTAACATATTGACGTCATCCGCATAGACAAGAAGCTGATGTAACCCACTCAATTCCAAATCCTGTCTGTTATCCTGAACTCTCCTAACGACATATTCTAGAGCGAACTTAAAAAATAAAAAGATGATAGTGCATCTCCTTGCTTTAACCCGCAGTGAATTGGAAAAGTATCAGATAGAAACTAGCCTGTACGAACTCTGCTGTACGTTTCACTGAGACACATTTTAATTAATCGAACTAGTTTCTGGGTTTTACAGCATGCAAATGAAAATTTTGAGAGATTCTTGAACAAGTTATATGCTTAATTATTGTATTATAAACACTTGCTTAATAACATTTATATGAAAATGTTACCATAATTTCGAAAGACGATGTGTATTCTAGAAGTTAAGATAGGCGAAAATGTGAAATAATGAAAAAATAAACACTAGAAAATGAAAAATGCGAACTTTGAAATCAAGAAGGAACCAGTGAAGGAATCAATAAAAGAAATGAATAACAATTTTCAAAAATGAAATGGTAGTAGGTAAATTAATTTAATATAAAAAGAAATAAATTATACTGAGTGAAGGTCAAAGGAAAAAAAAGGACGAAAATGAAATGAAGAATAAGGCAGAAAGAGAAAGTAAGGGACTGAAGGAAACGGAATAAAATAAAAACGACAAAAATTACGGAAATAAGTGAAATAACAGAAACTGAGCGAGAAAGAGTATAGGAACAATAAAAGAGCAAAAAAAAAAATGGAATACACGGATGATATACGCAATAAACAGAGAGAAATTTAATATACATGAGATAAGATACAAAATTGCAGACTAAGAATCTCTAGAACAATATTTGACAAGCGCAAGAGGCACTCTTCATGTAACAAACTGCGTTTTGCGTCGCATTAAGTTGGTTCGGAGGCATAAATAACCTTCTATTCCCTTCGTAGCATAAACCGAATGGAACCAATGCTGTGTGAAAGTAGCGCCGCCCTCGGAATATTCGAGAAACAAAATAGCGTGGGAGGCAGGGGGGGGGGGGGTTCAAATGAAGACAAACAGAAATTCCGACTGCGTAGAAGACATTTTTGAGCAAATTGTTGGCAAACGATAACGGATGAAGGAATAAGAAAGAAGAATAAGGCACTGAAATCTCTCAGAATAGTTTTATATATCATGTAATAAGTGTAATATATTTGTGATCGTAAAGCCGTCTGCGTCGAAACAATAATCCTTCTTCCAAGTGCTTGTACGTTGCCTAGCAACGCAGCTATGGAAGACAGTAGACTTGTTTTCCGAGCCATCAGTCTCAAC